>NW_027514589.1:0-166569 GCF_048772815.1 Callospermophilus lateralis
TCTTGGTCACACTGATAACTGAGTTTTCTGAGATGATATCCATTATCTTCAGCTATCCAGTACATGGCCATGTCACAGAGATTTCAGGTGGTACATATATTAGACACAAATTCATGAGCCTATTCTGGAGAGTGGCCAGAATTCAGGAAGAAAAAAAGAACTTAAGAAAATAGCAGGTGTTTCCCATTGATAAGACAAAGTGCAGTCCATTCATAAATTGGGCAGGATGAATTATGGTAAGATTTATACTAGACAGGACACATCAATTAATGCATTCTCCTTTCTAATGTCTACAACAATGGACACAGTGGGATACACAGACATAGAAACACTCGCCTTGTCAAATGACTTACTAAAAACAGTCTACTTCAATCCAAACAAACCGCCATTCCTACCTATTCTCAGAACATGAGACAAAACCACAAACCCACCCCCACTCCCACAAAGGCACCTCCTTCCCCCAAGTAGGTCTGTGACTATTTGGAGTGTCCTCTGACTGCTTGGCCATACTGTATTCCTCCTAAATGGCCTGTCCTCTCTCAGATCTGGTTTTCTTGGCCAACTCTGTGAAGTTGTAAGGACAAAGTGGTGAGCCACTACCTGCTTTCTCAGAAAAGGTACCTCTTCAGTGCTCTGCTGGCATTTGGCCATCCTCACATCAGTAGGTACCAAGAAATACTGACTCTCTTTTTGGTAAATCCAAGAAAGTGAGCCCACTGCTACTGAAACTGGGACTGCCTCTGGGTGCCTGGCTTCTTGGATACCAAGTTCAGAGAGTTCCATCACCAAGAAAATGAGGTATGTCACTTTCTTTGGAACTGAATGAGGTCACTGCCTTGGCAACCACTTTGTCCTAACACTTGCTTTCAATGGTCCCATGAGATGGAGGCTGCCCCTACTTCCTGAGAAACTTTCACAAGTTAGAATGGTATATCAACCATAGGCACCCGGGAACAGCTCTCCACACAGGTCTCGTTTACTCCACCTTCTCTAAAATAAGAAGAGAGAGGCTGATTCAGACACATACCTTCATTCTGACAAGGTTGTTTGCAACGGAATATGACTTTTGCTCTCTCAGATCTTTCATACCTCCCTACAACTTCTCCAGGTATCATTTCTGCATGGACCTTTGAGGTTTTCAGCAGGTGGAAGGTCCCCTACTTTCCTGTATTTTAAGAACAACTCTGTCCCTGTTCTTCTGTAAAATGAGATTGAGGGAACAGTGTATGTTTAGGGTTAATAACAGGTTCGATTTGGGTTAGGAATTATTCTGTGCGATGAATAATGTTATTGGAAACCTGCAATAATTACAAGAATATAGAGGTCAAATATAAGTATGGAAACAGAAATCTAGGTATAATTTGAAGCCCAGGATGGCATTGGGCCCTTGATTGAGATACTTAGCTTTGAATTATGTTCTGTAAATATGTCTCAGATAATTCGATATACAATGGCACAGGACCTTGTACCTTAGTAGATTGAATGTAGAAGAAAACATGCAGTCAAAAAGGGATAGTCGGTAGGATTAGGAAGATAGTTGGTAGGTTTAGGAAGAAGAGTGAGTATAGAATTTGGACCAAAAGTACTTTAGCAATAGGGTTTCGGTTAGAGAGTGAATGAAAATGTCAGCACAGGTGAAGAGTCAGTCACAATGATGAACTGGGGAAAATATGTAGGAAAGCAGGTATCAATAGAGACATTATGAAATCAAGCAAAGTATAAAGTGAGTGATAGGATTAGACATTTTCAAAAGGGTTGAGTTTGAATATATAATCATTCGAAGAAACAAATATGTTGTCACCAATAGGATTGACATTTGAGAGCACTAAGCAACCTGGACATGGATGTTTTTAGTTATCTATGTTCACTTTCCTTTTAGGCTTTGGTACAATCATAAGTGTGACCTTTATATTTTTTTTCAGAATTTTACTGTGATTAAATGTATATGTGGATCAGGTGACATTAGTATTTCTTCCACCATTTCTGGGAGCAATATTTTGAAGACATATACATTAGTGTTAGGGGAACAAAGAGGTGTACCTTGTGTCTGTGAATATAGAGATAATGCATGAATAGTCCATCCTGTGAATAAATAATATAACTGGTTCCACTTTATATAATGGATTGAATTGATATCTGAAAATATATAAGAAATCTTATATTGATATACCATCATTCATTCCAACCAGTTATACATATAATGGTAATATTAGGATTATGATTTATCATGAAGGGTTTTGAGTTTTGCTTCATAAGTGATTATGAAAAATGGAAATATTGTGTTTGGAAAAAAGTCTTATGAAAGACCAGTCAAGAAACATGGAAGAATACATGTGTTCTGAAGCAGGAAGCGATTGATTATGAAACAAATGCCTATAAGTTTTCTAACTTGGGGATGAAATATATATCTTATGATGTGCATAAACTGAAGAAATAGTAATGTACCAGTGTTGAATAAAAATGAACGTCAAAATACACATCATGTCCCCTAGGAATCTACTTGCATTGATGTTAAACTGGGTCAGTAAGTGTAGAAATATTAGAGTTTGTATGCACCATTCACTGAAGTTAGTTTTCAGTACTAGGAAACAAATATGTATTTCAGGTGGATGATTATTTCTGAGAATAATCTTGTGGAAAGTTTGTTATACATCCACATATATGAATATGAATACATTTAGGAAGTGTATAATAAGACACATATATTTTCTATTTTGAAAAATCTGGAGAGTATATATATATATATATATACACATACCTACATACACACGCACATGCACAGACATTAAAAAGTAGCAATGTAAGAGATCCAACATGGCGGCGGGCATGGAGAAATCAAGTCTCTGACCTCTTCAGCTGTGCGGGCATAGGGAGTTGTAAACTGTCTAAATGCTGTTTGCTCAGAATTACTAGGCAATGCTGACCTGATGTGGATTTGGGGCGAACAGTCTGGGCCCCTCAGAACAAACACAGAGCCCGGATTGGCTGCATACAAGCTCAGATTTGCCTGCTCCTCGTAACTCATAACTAACATTCCTGCTGAAATAACTGGTAGTCCCTTCTGAATTTACAGAGGTAAAAGCCAACTGAGCCTTCATAGGCAGTGGCCACGGGATTGAAATGGGGCTTGGGAGAGACAGTCAGGACCCACCCGTTGCATTGGTCACCTGGCAAAAGGAATGAACGATCACCATTTGCATGGGATACCACCATGGCAGAGAACTGACGTCATGGGCAGAGGAGATAACTTCATTGAAACCAGCACAACAGGTGTGTAATCCCCTATCCATCTCTCTCTACACAGAGGGGAAACCTTAAGGGCCCCTGCCAGCTCTCTTTTAAGGGCCCCTCCCAGCTCTCCTGTGAGCACGATAGCCAGACCGAGGGAATCAGGTGTGGCTCGGGACTCGCGGCACAGAATTCCTGGCTACCGCTCCCACCAGTGCTGACAACTGAGGTCTCTTGCACCAGCTAAAGGGGGCATGGCTACCGGAGGGCAAGCAAATTTGCTGGGGTTCTCAGCCCCAAGCTCTACAAACTTAGGGTCTGACGGAGCAAACAGGGAGAGTGTGCCAGGCATTCATGAAATCAGGGCTCCCAGGAGCAGAGACCTGATGTGTAGCCAGTATTGTGGTGAGCATCACAATTGAGCGGAGCCTGGCTTGAGAAAACACAACAGAAGGCCCTAGGCACTCAGGATTGGAGACCCGCCCAGTCTGGGAGGAAGAGCTGCTGCACAGTGATTGGTCCCCACCTATTGAGAGGAGAAGCTTGGCCCAGTGAGCACAGCTCCACCTACTGGAAGAGAAGTTATTTGAACTCTATGACTGTATGTATTATTATTATTTTTTTTATTTTTATTTATTATTCTTTTTCTTTCATTCTCATTTTTTGTTGTTTTTCTTTAACTTATATTAATGTTTTTATTTTTTAATTTTATTATTATTATTATTTTAAATTTTAAATTTCATTTTTATAATTATCATTATTATTTTTTTAAAAAAGTTTCTTTCTTTATTTTCTATTTTTTTTTCTTTTGTCTTTTCATTTCTTTTCAATTTTCTTATTCCCCCTTTCTTGAATTCTACCTGCCTATTCTCATTCTCTTTAGTGACTTCTTCCCATCCCTTCTAATATCTTTCCTCCCAAGCTTCAAATAAATTTATAAGAGTAAACAGTAACTCAGCACTCAAACAGAACAAGAAGTAACATGAGCAGCATAAAAAAGCAAGAAAGAAATGGAGTACAAACAATGAAAGACAACCTAAATATTCAGGAGGATCTAGAATTATCAGAAAAAATGGTCCTATAAAGAACTCAAGGAATACCTTAGACAGATGGAATGGAACCTTAAAGAGGATACAAGACAGCAAATCCATACAGTGAAAGAACACATTGAAAATGAATTACATAAACAGATAAAAAAAGAAGTTAAGCATCTTTATCAGGAGATAGAGACTATAAAAAAATCAAAGAATAATTCTAGAAATGAAGGAAACGATAAACCAAATTAAAAACTCAATTGAGAGTATCACTAGCAGAGTGGAGCAAGTAGAATACAGAGTGCCACATAATGAAGACAAAATATATCATCTTGAAAAGAGTCTAGCCAACACAGAAAGGCAGGTAAAAAATCACGAGAAAAACATCCAAGAGATATGAGATAACATAAAAAAACCAAACTTATGAGTCATCTGGATAGAGGAAGGTACAGAGATTCAAACCAAGGGAATGAGTAACCTGCTGAATTAAATAATTACAGAAAACTTTCCAGAAATAAAAAAGGAAATGGATATACAAATTGTAGATGCTTACAGGACACAGAGCACACAAAATCACAGTAGACCAACTCCAAGACACTTTATTATTAAGATATTCAATATACAGAACAAAAAGAAAATATTAAAAGCTTCAAGAGAAAGGAGGCAGATTACACTCAGGGGTAAACCAAAAAGGTTAACAACGGATTTTTCATCATAGACACTGAAAGTGGGAAAATCCTGGAACAACGTATTTCAAACACTAAAAGACAATGGATGCCAACCAAGAATTTTGTATCCAGCAAAATTAAGCTTCAGGTACGACAACGAAATAAAAATCTTTCATGATAAACAAAAGCAAAAAGAATTTGCAGCCAGAAAACCAGCATTGCAAAGTGTCTTGAGCAAAACACTACATGAGGAAGAAATGAAAAAAAAAACAACCAAAACCATCAGTGGGGAGTGCCTCAGTAATGACAGAGGGCGGGGGAAAAGCTAATCATGGAGAAACAAACTAAATTAAAAAAATAGATAAATATTCAAACATAGCTGGCAGTAAAAACCATATATCAATAGTAACTTCAAACACTAATGACTTAAACTCTCCAATAAAGCAACATAGGCTGTAACTTGGATTGAAAAAACAAATCCAACATTATGTTGCCTCCAGGAGACACATCTGAATTGAAAAGACATACACAGGCTGAAGGTGAAAGGTTGGGAAATAAATATATCATGCACACTATCCTCGTAAGCAAGCAGGGCTGGCGATCCTCATATCAAAAAAAATCGACTTCAAGACTAATTTAATCAAAAGGGATAAGAAAGGACATTATATACTGTTAAAAGGAACCATTCACCAACAAGAGATAAAAATTATCAATATTTATGCACCATTTAATGGTGCTGCGATGTAACTAAAACAAATTCTCCTCAAGATCAAGAATCAAATAGACCACAACACAATAATTATGGGTGACTTCAACACACCTCTCTCACCATTGGACAGATCCTCCAAACAAAAGTTGAATAAAGAAACTATAGAACTCAATATCTCTATCAATAACCTAGACTTAATGACATATATAGAATATATCAACCATAATCAAGTGGATATACTTTTTTCTCAGCAGCACATGGATCCTTCTAAAAAATAGAGTATATATTATGCCATAGGGCAACCGTCAGTAAATATAAAGGGGTGGACATAATACCATGAATTTTATCTGATCATCATGGAATGAAACTGGAAATCAATTAAAAAGAAGGAAGGAAAAATCCTACATAACATGGAAAATGAACAATATGTTACTGAATGATCAATGGATTACAGAAGACATGAATGAGGAAATCAAAAAATTCTTAGAGATAAATAAAAATACAGACACAACATATCGGAATCAATGGGACACAATGAAAGCAGTTTTAAGAGGGAAATTCATCACCTGGACGTCATTCCTCAAAAAAAGGAAAGAACAACAAATAAATGAGCTCACACTTCATCTCAAAGCCCTAAAAAAGGAAGAGCAAAACAACAGCAAATGTAGCAGAAGGCAAGAAATAATTAAAATCAGAGCGGAAAACAACAAAATTGAAACAAAAGAAACTATCGAAAAAATTAACAAAACTAAAGCTTGGTTCTTCGAAAAACAAATAAGATCGATAGACCCTTAGCATCCCTTTATGTTCAAAACATAGAAAAACTAGGATAACAGGAACTTATCTCGACATTGTAAAAGCTATCTATGTTAAGCCTCAGGCTAGCATCATTCTGAATGGAGAAAAATTGAAGTATTCCCTCTAATATCTGGAACAAGACAGGGATGTCCTCTACCACCACTTCTATTCAGTATAGTTCTCAAAACACTGGCCAGAGTAATTAGAGAGACGAAAGAAATTAAAGGCATAAAAATAGGAAAAGAATAACTTAAATTGTCATTATTTGCAGCTGATATGATTCAATATATAGAAGACCCAAAAGGGTATACAAAAAAACTACTAGAACTAATAAATAATTTCAGCAATGTGGCAGAATATAAAATCATCATGCATTAATCAAAGGCATTTCTGTATATCAGCGACAAAACTTCTGAAACGGAAATGAGAAAAAAAAAACACTGCATTCAAAATACCCTCAAAAAATAAAAATAAAATTCTTGGGAATCAACCTAACAAAAGAGGTGAAAGATTTATACAATGCAAACTACAGAACCCTAAAAAGAAAAATAGAATAAGATCTTAGTAGATGGAAAAATATACACTGTTCATGGATAGGGAGAACTCACATCATCAAAATGGTGATATTACCAAAAGTTCTCTATAGGTAAAACACAATGCCATTCAAAATCCCAACCGCCTTTCTTGTAGAAATAGAGAAAGCAATCATGAAATTCATATGGAAAAATAAAAGACCCAGAAGAGCAAAAGCAATTCTAACCAGGAAGAGTGAATCAGGCAGTATAGCGATACCAGATTTCAAACTAAATTTCAGAGCAATAGTAAAAAAGACAGCATGGTACTGGTACCAAAACTTGCGGGTGGACCAACGGTACAGAATGGAGGACACAGAGATTAATCCACAAGGCTACAACAATCTTATATTTGATAAAGGAGCTAAAAGCATGCAACTGAGGAAGGATAGCATCTTCAACAAATGGTGCTGGGAAAACTGGAAATCCTTATGTAACAAAATGAAACTGAATCCCTTTCTCTTGCATGCAAAAAAGATAACTCAAAATGGATCAAGGACCTTGATATCAAATCAGAGACATGGCATCTGATAGAAGAAAAAGTTGGCTACGATCTACATACTGTGGGGTCGGGCTCCAAATTCCTCAATAGGACACCCATAGCACAGGAATTAATAACTAGAATCAACACATGGGACTTACTCAAAGTAAAAAGTTTTTTCTCAGCAAAAGAAACAAAAAGAGAGGTAAATAGGGAGCCTACATCCTGGGAACAAATCTTACTCCTCACACTTCAGATAGAGCCCTAATATCCAGAGTATACAAAGAACTCAAAAAATTAAACAATAAGATAACAAATAACCCAATCAACAAATGGGCCAAAGACCTCAACAGACACTTCTCAGAGGAGGACATACAATCAATCAACAAGTACATGAAAAAATGCTAACCATCTCCAGCAGTCAAATAAAGGTGAATCAAAACCACCCTAAGATACCATCTCACTCCAGTAAGATTGGCAGCAATTATGAAGTCAAACAACAAGTGCTGGCGAGAATGTGGGGAAACAGGTACACTTGTACATTGCTGGTGGGACTGCAAATTGGTGCAGCCAATTTGGAAAGCAGTATGGAGATTTCTCGGAAAGCTGGGAATGGAACCACCATTTGACCCAGCTATTCCCCTTCTCGGACTATTCCCTAAAGACCTAAAAAGAGCATGCTACAGGGACACTGCTACATCGATGTTCATAGCAGCACAATTCACAATAGCAAGACTGTGGAACCAACCTAGATGCACTTCAATAGATGAATGGATAAAAATATGTGGCATTTATACACAATGGATTATTACTCTGCATTAAAAAATGACAATCATAGAATTTGCAGGGAAATGGATGGCACTAGAGCAGATTATGTTAAGTGAAGCTAACCAATCCCTAAAAAACAAATGCCAAATGTCTTCTTTGATATAAGGAGATTAACTAAGAACCGAGTAGGGATGAAGAGGATGAGAAGAAGATTAACATTAAAACAGGGATGAGAGGTGGGAGGGAAAGGGAGAGAGAAGGGAAATTGCATGGAATAGGAAGGAGACTCTCAGGGTTATACAGAATTACATACAAGAGAAAGTGAGAAGAAAGAGAAAAAAATACAAGGGGGAGAAATTTATTACAGTAGAGGGGGTAGAGAGAGAAGAGGGGAGAGGAGGCGAGGGGAGGGAGGATAGTAGAGGATAGTAAAGGCAGCAAAATACAACAGACACTAGTATGGCAATATGTGTATCAATGGATGTGTAACTGATGTGATTCTGCAATCTGTATACGGGGTAAAAATGGGAATTCATAACACACTTGAATTAAAGTGAGAAATATGATATATCAAGAACTATGTAACAAGCATAAATAAAAATTAAAAAAAAAAGAAAACTAACTTCGGTGAATGATGCACGTGAATCCTAATATTTCTACAGTAACAGACCCAGTTTAACATCAATGCAAGTAGATTACTATGGTACATGATGTGTATTTTGACGTTCATTTTTATTCAACACTGCTACATTACTATTTCATCAGTTTATGCACATTATAGGATTTATATTTCATCCACAATTTAGCAAATTTATAGGCATTTGTTTCACTTTCAATCACTTCCTGCTTCAGAATACATGTATTCCTCCATATTTCTTGACTGGTAATTTCATGAGACTTCTTTCCAAACATATCATTTTCGATTTCCATAATCACTTTTGAAGCAAAACTCACACACACTTCATGATAAACAATAACCCTAAGATTACAATTAGATATATAACTGGTTGGAATGAATGATTGTATGTCAATATATGATTTCTTATATATTTTCAGATATCAATTCAATCCATTATTTAAAGTGGAACCAGTTATAGTATTTATTCACAGTATGTTCTATTCATGCATTATCTCTATATTCATAGACACAGGATACACCACTTTCTACCACCAATACTAATTTATATGTCTTCAAATATTGCTCACAAAAATGGTGGAAGAAATACTCATTTCACATGATCTACATATATATTTTATCACGGTAATTTTCTGGACACAAAATGCAAAGTTCACACTTATGATTGTACCGAATCCTAAATGGAAATTGAACATGGATTACTAAAAACATTCATGTCCAGGTTGCCTAATGCTTTCAAATGTCATTTCTATTGGTGACTACATATTTTTCTCTTCCTAAGATTATGTATTCAATCTCAATCCAGTTGAAAATGTCTAAACCTATGACTCACTTTATAATTGCCTGATTTTGTAATGTCTCTATTGATATCTTCTTTCCTATATTTTCCCCAGTTCATTATTGTGACTGACTCTTTGCATGTGCTGACATTTACATTCACTCTATAAATGAAACCCTATTGCTAAAGAATATTTGATCCAAATTTTATACTCACACTTCTTCCTAAACCTACCGACTGTCTTCCTAATCCTACTGACTTTCCCAACTTGAGTGGATGTTCTCTTCTACAATCAATCATCCAAGGTACAAGGTCCTATGCCATTGATTATCAATTTTTCTGAGAAAACCGTGAAGAACATAATTAAAAGCTAAGTATCCCAATCAAGGGCCTATGCACTTCTGGGCTACAAATCTTACCTAGATTTCTGTTTTCATTCTTATATTTCACCTCTATAGTCTTATAAATATCGCAGGTTCCCAATACCATTATTCATCCCGCAGAATGATTCCTAACCCAAATCGAACATGTTATTAACCCTAACCATACAATGTTCTCTCAATCTAACTTTACAGAAAAGCAGGGACAGAGTTCGTCTTGCAATACATCAATGTAGGGGATCTTCCACCTGCTGAGAATCTCAATGGTCCATGCAGATTTGATCCATGGAGAAGATGTAGGCAGCTATAAAGGACCTGAGAGACCAAAAGTAATCTTCTATGGCAAACAACCTGGTCAGGATGACGGGTTGTGTCTGAGTAAGCCTCTCTCTTCTTAATGTCGAGAAGATGAACCAAACCAGGGCTATGTGGAGAGCTGTTCCCGCAAACTGGTGCAGCCAATTTGGAAAGCAGTATAAAGATTCCTGGGAAAGCTGGGAATGGAACCACAATTTGACACAGCTATTGCCCTTTTCGGACTATACCCTGAAGAACTTAGCAGAGTGTACCTCAGGGATACTGCCACATCGATTTTCATAGCAGTACAATTCACAATTGTTACACTGTGGACCCAACCAAGATGTCCTTCAATAGATGAATGGATAACAAAAATGTGGCATTTATATACCATGGAGTATTACGCAGCACTAAAATATGACAAAATCATGGAATTTTCAGGGAAATGGATGGTAGTAGAGCAGATTATGCTTAGTGAAGCTAGCCAATCCCTAAAAAACAAATACCAAATGTCTTCTTGGATATAATGAGAGCAACTAAGCACAGAGCAGGGAGGAAGAACAGGAAGAAAATATTAACATTAAACAGAGACATGAGGTTGGAGGGAAAGAGAGAGAAAAGGGAAATTGCATGGTAATGGAGAGAGACCCTCATTGTTACACAAAATTACATATAAGAGGTTGTGAGAGGAATGGAAAAATAAACAAGGAGAGAAATGAATTACAGTAGATGGGGTAGAGAGAGAAGATGGGAGGGGAAGGGAGGGAGGATAGTAGAGTATAGGAAAGGTAGCAGAATACAACAGTAACTAATAGGGCATTATGTTAAAATGTGGATGTGTAACCAATGTGATTCTCAATTCTGTGTTTGGGGTAAAAATGGGAGTTCATAACCCACTTAAATCTAATGTATGAAATATGATATGTCAAGAGCTTTGTAATGTTTTCAGCAACCAAAAAAAAAGAAAAAAAAGTAGCAATATATATGCCAATCGAAATTCATCATGAAATATATATAATCCACAGATGCAAAAAATATTCATTTTACTGAACATGGATTTATGTATAATGTTATTCAACTAGGAAGCTCACCCATAGGTTGAATTTTCAGTTTCAACAGCGTTTAGGAAGAGTGATCTCTTCTCACAATTTGTATCTGCCAATTCAGCCACCTCACAAGTATGTACGTGTGATACCAGGTAGGATTCTCTATGTGCATATAAAAATACATGTGCTGAATAGGCTACAGAGAAAGGGAGACAGGATTCCCACATTTGTTAACTTTAAAAACACATGTAGAATTATTTCAACAAAAAATTGAATAGATTTATAACTCCTATACTTTATAATTCAAAAGGCAATTCCAACTACACACCATGCCTCCTCTGAAAGGCTTGTATTTCTATTCTGTTTGGGTTATTTTTCACCATCATATTAGGATTATTAGTCAGAGTTTAGTAGGGTATGGGTTAGTGTCAGGAATTCAGTATTTTTAATGGAAAATTGGAAAATGAATCCAATTTGTATGTAAATATGTTCTACACAAAAATATTCCCACTCACATCCAGAACAATGCCTTGACATTACCTTCGCCCCAAGTAAGACACAATTAGATTAGAAAACTGTGAAAGTCTGTGAATACATATCTGAAATGGAATATGCTCGGTATTTCACATACTTGGAGGCGGTAGAGCAGTTTCCAAAAGTAAGGGACAGGGTAAACATTCCACAAACATGGAGCTCTGAGAGCCTAAAAACTTTTTCAAAAACTGCCTCTGAGTTTGGGCACTTGAAATATTGTTGTTGTCAGAAGATTTGGCTTCCTTTGTAGTGAGACCATCAAAGCTGGGTCTGCATCTATGGGACCTTGAAGAACATGGTTTCTTATTTTCCATTGAACATGAGGCAGCAGTGCTCAATCCTCTCTTTGTAGTTAAACTGTGGACACTGTGGGCTAAGTGTCTCTCCGTGTGGACTGTGAAGCCATTTGGTCATCCTCCACTTTTTGTGGTGTTTTTGCTGCTGCACTGAGAGTTTGGTATTTGCTTCACGAAATACAAGGAGCTCAACTGGGACACAGTGCTGGAGAGAGTTCTGTCACGTGTGGTGGTTGAGGGTCTGCAGGAGAATACACCAACCAGGCTTCTATCCCACATAGCTTACACCAATAACCATAGCAACCTGATTCTGAACATAGCACAGGAAGCTCTCCATATAACAAGATGCCTTTACATATAAGGATCTGTAGGCTGCACCATGTCAGTCACAAGCCATTTGGAAGCCAATGGCAGATCCACATGGCCCCACCATGATGTTTTATCACACACCTGCCCACCCCTGCTCTAGGCCCACTACTCAGCAGGCACCAAATTAGGGGCATCTCTGTTCTACACCATTTTCATGAAACCCAGTCAATCAAGGCACTGTCTGGTATACTCATGATCAGCTACAGGACATCAAAGTTTCTCCAGTGCCACCTGGTCATGGGAATTTCAAACATTTCATGGTATTTATCTAGCCGTTTTTCAAGGATGAAGTTGGAGGCACTATGGGTTTCAATTCATTCAGGAACCATTAAGTGTAGAGAAAGCTCATTTCAATGAAAGCTCTGGAGAATTCCCACAGGCAAGGCTTCCCAAAGAGTGGCCAAAATGTCACATGAAGCCAGGCCAATTGATGTCTACAATGTGAGGTCCATGTGTGTTTTACCTTTCAACTATGGCTGCCAAGTCTTTCAAAATAAAATCATGTGATATGCTAGCTGAGATTCCCAGTGCTCTGTGGAAAGCCACCCTGCACCTAGACCTCAGTTCCCAAGGGCGACTCTCATGAATGATCTCTTAAAATCCCAAAAGAATTCATGGAAATACTTCTCTGAGTTCAGTTCCAGAACTCAGTCTCTAAAGGGAATCACACCAGAGTTTGTTCCCAGGTGGACCAAGTCATCCATTCCAACCGCCACAAAAATGACCACAATTAAATCCAAAACACTCCCACATGGCCCTCAACTTCTTCCATATAGACACTAAACATAACATAACGTCTGGCTGGAGGTTTCTATGAGGGTCGCAGCCCAAGAAAGTGTCCAAAATAAGCTCAATTGGCCCTCATTTGCCTAAAATCATGGTGGCCTGGGCACTTTTCCTGTGAATCAGGAGTGATGAAATATTCCTGCTCTTAAAGTGTTTTGCTTCTCCAATTTGTGTCCTACTGGCTGTCAGGTATAGATTTTTTATGTGATTTGGAGTCATGAGAAAACCGAAACAACTATGGGCTAGCCTCTTCAGGGATTTGAAGAACTCATTTGAACCAAAATAATCCCTATTCTCACTTGATGGAGGTCAGGATCCTAACACAAGAAGGCAACAAATTCATCCACAATGACTGCTCTTTTGGCCATTTTGGTTTTGGAAGAACATGGGATCTTTCTTTAGATCCATCAGGTGCTGAGAATCTAAGCCACAACCTCACACAAGGAAAAGAGGCTAATTCAGACACATCTTATTCCAAAGCAATTAAGCAAAGAGCCACAGGTGATGCTCATTCTTTTCCATATGAAAACAGTTTTCTTCAGGCTTCACAAATGTGTGACCTGAGGCAAAGACCTTCCTGACATTCAGGTTAATAGAAACATAAGTAAGCAAATGGCCCAAAGCAGGGTTTCTCCACTGAGAATTTACTGGTCACACTGATATCTGAGTTTTCTGAGATGCTTCCATTCCTTCAGCTATCCAGTACATGGCCATGTCACAGAGACTTCTGGTGGTACATGAACTTATTCTGGAGAGTGGCCAGAATTCAGGAAGAAAACAGGAACTTAGGGAGATAGTATGTGTTGCCCATCCATAAGGCAAGCTGAAGTCCATTCATTAAATGGGCAAGATGAATGCTGGGAAGCTTTCTACCTAAGACAACACATCCATTGATGCATTCTCTTTTCTAATGTCTGCAATCACGGATACAGTGGGATACACAGATATGGAAACACTCACCATGTCAAAAGACTTGCTAGAAACAGTCCACTCCAAACCAAACAAACCGCCTTTCCTACCTATTCTCAGAACATGAGAAAACACCACAAACTCACACCGACAACTGCAAAGGCACCTCCTTCCCCCAAGTAGGTCTGTGACTATCCGGAGTGTCTTCTGACTGGTGGACCATATAATGTTCCCCCGAAATGGCCTGTCCTGTCTCAGATCTGGTATCCTTGGCCAACTCTGTAATTTTGTCAGGTGCCAGCGGTGAGCCACTACCTTCTTTCTCAGGATAGGCCCCTCTGCAGAGCTCTGCTGGCATTTGGCCATCCTCACATCAGTAGGTACCAAGAAAGACTGACTCTGTCCTTGGGAAAAGCAAAAAAGTTAGCGCACTGGGACTTGGACTGGGACTGGCTCTGGGTGCTTGGCTTCCTGGATCCCAAGTTCAGAGAATTCCATCACCAAGGAAGTGAGGTATGGTCACTTCCTTCAGGAACTGAATGAGGTCACTGCCTTGGTAACCACTTTGTCCTAACAGTTGCTTCCAAGGTTCCCATGAGATGGCGGCTGCCCCTACATACTGTGACATATTCAGAAGTTAGAATTGTATATCAACCATTGGCACCCGTGAACTGCTATTCACGCAGGCCTGGTTTGGTCTATCTTCTCTACAATAAGAAGAGAGAGGCTGATTCAGACACATCAATTCATCCTGACCAGGTTGTTTGCCATGGAAGATGACTATTGCTCTCTCAGGTCCCACATAGCTGCCTACATCTTCTCCAAGGATCATTTCTCCATGAATCTTTGAGGTTCTCAGCAGGTGGAAGATCACCTACATTCCTATATTGTAAGACCAACTCTGTCCCAGCTCTTCGGTAAGTTATATTAAGGGAAGAGTGTATGGTTATGTTTAATAACAGCTTCAATTTGGGTTAGGAATCTTTCTGTGGGATGAATAACGTTATTGGCAACCTGCGATATTTACAAGAGTATATAGGTGAAATCTAAGTATGAAATCAGAAATTTAGGTAAGATTTGAAGCCCAGATGGGCATTGGGCCCTTGAGTGGGATACTTAGCTTAGAATTATATGCTGCACATTTGTCTCAGATAAATCAATATACAATGGCATAGGACCTTGTGTCTTAGATGATTGAATGTTGAAGAGAACATCCAGTCAAAAAGCGATAGTCGGTATGATTAGGAACATAGTCGGTAGACTGAGGAAGAAGAGTTAGTATAGGATTTGGACCAAAAGTTCTTTAGCAATAGGGTTTCGGGTAGAGAGTGAATGTAAATGTCAGCACATGTGAAGAGTCAGTCAAAATGAAGAACTGGGATAACAAGTAGGAAAGCAGATATCAATAGAGACATTAAGAAATCAAGCAAAGTATAAAAAGAGTGATAGGATTAGACATTTTCAACAGGCTTGCGGTTGAATATATAATATTAAGAAAAACAAATATGTACTCACCAATTTTATTGACATTTGAGAGCATTAGGCAACCTGGACATGGATGTATTTAGTAATCCATGTTCACTTTCCATTTAGGCTTTGGTACAATCCTAAGTGTGACCTTTGCTTTTTGTGTCCAGAATATTCTGTGATAAAATTTATATGTAGATCAGGTGTCATGAGTATTTCTTCCACCATTTCCGGGAGCAATAGTTTGAAGATGTATTAATTAGTATGGGGGTACAAATAGGTGTACTCTGTGTTTATGAATATAGAGTTAATGCATGAATAGACCATTCTGTGAATAAATAATATAACTGGATCCACTTTAAATAATTGATTGAATAGATATCTGAAAATATATAAGAAATGTTATATTGATATACTATCATTCATTCCAACCAGTTTTATATCTATTGGTCATCTAAGGGTTACGGTTTATCGTGAAGGGTGCTTGAGTTTAGTTTCAAAAGTGATTATGGAAATCGAAAGTAATGTATTTGAAAAGAAGTCTCATAAAAAGACAAGTCAAGAAACATAGAGAAATACATGAGTTCTGAAGCAGGAAGTCATTGAAAGTGAAACAAATGCCAATAAATTTGCTAAATAGTGGATGAACTATATATCCTATGATGTGCATAAATTGAAAAAATAGTAATGTACCAGTGTTGAATAAAAATGAACGTCAAAATACACATCATGTCCCATAGGAATCTGCTTGCATTGATGTTAAACTGGGTCAGTTACTGTAGAAATATTAGAATCCGTATGCACCTTTCACTGAAGTTAGTTTTCAGTACTAGGAAACAAATATGTATTTCAGGTAGATGAATATTTCTGAGAATAATCTTGTAAAAAGTTGATTATTAATCCACATACATGGACATGAATAAATTTTGGGAGTGTACATAAGACACATATATTTCATATTTTGAAAAATCTGGAGAGTGTGTATATATATATATATATATATATATATATATATATATATATATACACACACACACACACACACACACACACACACACACACAAACACAGACATTAAAAAGTAGCAATATATATGTCAATCGAAATTCACCATGAAATATATATCATCCACAGATCCAAAAACATTCATTTTACTGCACATGGATTTATGTATAATGTTGTTCAACTAGGAAGCTCACACATAGCTTGATTTTCAGTTCCAACAGCGTTTATGAGGAGTGATCTCTTCTCACCATTTGTATCTGCCAAGTCAGGCACCTCACAAAAATATACACGTGTTATTATCAGGTAGGATTCTATTTGTGCATATAAAATACATGTGCTGAATAGGCTACAGTGAAAGGGAGACAGGAATTCACATATTTATTAACTTTAAAAACACATGGAGAACTATTTCAATTAAATATTGACTAGATTTATAACACCTACCCTTTATCTTGCAAAAGGCAAGTCCAATATACACCATGCCTCCTCTGAACTGCTTGTATTTCAATTCTGTTTGGGTTATTTTTCTCCATCATATTCGTATTAGTAGGTAGAGTTTAATAGGGTATAAGTTATTGTCAGGGATTTAGTATTTTGAATGGAAAACTGGAAAATGAATCCAATGTGTATGCAAATGTGGTATAAAATAATCTTCCCAATCTCATCCAGAACAATGCCTTGACATTACCTTTGCCCCAAGTAAGACACAATTAGAGGAGAAGAGTTAGAAATTCTGTGAATACATATCTGGAATGGAAAATGCTCAGGAGTTCACAACCTTGAAGGTGGTAGAGGAGTTTTCAAAAGTAAGGGACAGGGGTGATCACCCAACCTTACCTTTCATTAATATTGGGAGCCATCTTGCCACAAAGCCATGGAAAGATAATTTTTGCTTTACTATAAATTACTGCAAATTCTGAAACTCTTTGGAATTCCTGTCCATGCCTTGAACTCACCCAAGCCTTGCTATCGCAGCCCTCTCTGAATCTTTAGTGACACCTCATAAATATTGGCCTTCCCTGGCCAGACAACGACCCTCTCTGAGGCTCTAATGGTCCTCATAATTTCTGATGCTGGGGCCAGCAAAAAAAAAAAAAATGTAAACGAAAATTAGTGTGATGCTTGTCAAAGTTCTGTTTTCTGAAACTCCCTTTTTGTGTAACATTTTGGGCTATAAAGCTGGGGCATAGGAAAGGTGGGGATGCTGTCTTTTCCCCACCGTTTTGAGAAGGAGAGTCATCCCGACCGGTTGAACTAATAAGGTTGCCTTAATTTGATTTTAATTGGAGTCAGTGGTCTTTTCTTGCATCCTGGTCTAACATTTTGAAGTTCCCCAGCGAGATGACCCGAACAGATCACAAGACCAGACTGCTGGAAATTCTGAAGCTGGCCTTTCCTCCAGGGCTCAGGGTTGGAGAGCAAAGTTCCAAGGCATTGTAGTGAGCCTTCGATTTGGGGAGCACTGCAGTGAACCATCGCACTAAAACTATTAGAAAGCACCTGGTGGAGGAAGCCTCCATAGGTAAGTGGTGGCTTTATCACATCTGATATCTGGTTAAGGGAGATGTCTTCTGATGACAGAGAGGTGGCCTGGGGAGGTTCACATATCCTCCTGTCCGGGACAGTAACAAGAATTGTTCTGTCCTCTGTTCTGTTCTGTAGGGAATTCCTCTGAAAGGGTAGAAAGGTGCAGCCGGGCACACAGGAGCTCCTACCACGGAGCTTCAGCAAGACGTTGCATTGTTCCTCTGTTTTTCTGTATCTTCCCCAGGTTTCTGTTTTTTTTTTTTTTGTTGTTTTTGTTTTGTTCTGTGTTCTATATTTTTTTTGTTTGTTTTTGTGCATCTTGTTGTCTGATTTCTGTGGTAAAAACTTAAGGATATTGGACGTAAAAATGGGTAATAAAGCAAGTAAGCCTGACACCCTTTTGAACTGTGTTCTAAGGAACTGTGATGAAGTTTACCCCCCTTTGTTTAGCAGGATATGAGAAGCCCCTAGCTGGCTGCCTGGAGCACACCCACTTCACAGGGCAATGCCTGCTCGCGACCTAAGAACAGACTATCCCCCAGGATAACAATGGAAACTCCTTTAATACCCCTTGTCGTTCCAGATCAAGAGAGTCACAACCTTTGGGCAGAGTCCCCTGTGTTTCTTCTTTGTTATCAAAGCAGTAATCCTCCCTTTTTATTTTTCTCAAACCCTGTCCTCATTATTAAATAGGTATTAATTTCCTTCAAAGTCAGGAACCGAAATGTAAGTTACAAATTTTGATACCGCCCCCCCCCCCCCGACCCCGGAACTTTTTGAGAGCTGACTACTGAAATGTTAGGAGATGGAGCGTGATTGGGGTGGAACCCAACCAGAGGAGCTGATCCTGTAAATACAAGGAGGGACTGAGGGACTCCTAGCAGCTTCCAAAGCCCTGTTGCTTCAGGAAATTCCCTCCTTCGTTCCCTGCACTCTAAGGATTATGCCACCTCTGTCTTCTTAAAAAACAGAAAAAGAAAAAGGGGACAGTAAATGCAGTAAAGTCACCATGGAGACCCTTGATATTACATTTCAGGTTGCCCCTCTGTGAAAATGTCTGATCCCATTGTGGGGACATCTATCGTGCCACTGGTGTAGGAGATTTTTCTCTTATCTGTTCTGTTTTTAAGGCTTCTATCTGTCAGCCATAGTCTGGAGCTCCTTTCTGTCTGTCTTGTGTCTTTGTTTCTGGCCCTTTGAGACATGTGGAATAATGTGGTGATATTATAAATTGTTTCTTGGGAATGATCTTAGCTCAATGTTGTCTAAATGATGATGTTTTATTGTAACAATCTGGTATCTGAATGGGTTTTTGAAGCATTGAACAATATTGCAGTTAAAAGTCGGGTTTAGGTAATTGTTTAGTTTATGATTTCAGATAATTCATGCCAGAGAACTTAAATATTTAGGATGGAAATCTAAAGAACTCTACTTCCAAGTTGGCAAGTAACTTCCCAAACATTCACTTTTATTTTTCACCAATTTTGAATTGGGTAGACTGGGAAAATGTCAGAGTGTGAACCAGTTCCTTAATTTGGACAAGGATTGTAAATCATACTAAGGTATCTGTTGACAAAACAAGATGTAAAGATATAAAATTTTGTGAATTTTATCTGAAAATTGTATCATAATTTTCAACATCTGAACCAGAAAATTATGGTTAAAATGCCTTAGGCCTGAGGTGTCTGCTCAGAATAGCTGTTTTTCCCTGCTCCTTCCAGACCTCAGCCAGAACTTATGTTGAAATGCAAATGAAAGAAGCCTGCAAGCTCAGTAGGAGACTGATCTGAGGCCTAAGGGGGGGGGAATGGTAAATTGAATGGTATTTACTAATTCCTGGTCAATCATTTTTTCTAGGACTCTATTTTTTTTCCTTAGTTCTGTATTTTTTTTTTTTTTTGAGCTGATGATTGTGATCCTACAGACCTAGGTTAATGTTTCTCTGATCAGTTCTAACTTTGACCAACAGTGAAGTTTTTGAAACATTGCAATGGAGGTTTCACCTGCAAAAAGCTACAAGGTCTTTACTATTATTATGTGTGCACACTTTTGTTATGTGTTGTACGTCTATACATACATATATCCGTATATCATATATATGATATACAAATTAATATATATCAGAAGCACTCATATAAAAAAGCATTCATAAAAACAAATTTTAAAAAGTGGATCCAAAGATCTTTAATTCACGTGATTTAATTGGTTCAAATTAAATTGGATAAAAAGATAAAAATAAATGTCTTTAAATTTAAGCTTACAAGTTTTTCTAGGTGTTCAAAAATCTAATAAAATATTAATGCCGACAAAAGGTCTAATATGCCTTGGTTGTAGGACTTTTCCTTCAACAAAAAAATGGTTTACACTGTTCAATACATTTGTCTAATACTTTGATAAATAAGTAAAGTAAGTTTGATATGGGATTACTCATTCATGAGTACTTTTGTTAGATATCTGATTGATTTACTAAGGTCTGTATAAGTTTGTCCTAAAGTCTGTATAAGATTGTAAAAATCAGTCATGTGTTAAAGAGAGAAAAATTTCTTAAAACATAAGTTTACTCTTAACATTGTGTTTATTAAGTTTTATTTTTTAAGAGCAAGCAAGCAACCATAAAAATTAAACAACTGATTAAATAAGAACTGTTATTTTAGAGCACTGTACTGCCATTTCTTTGAAATCTAAACTTGGTTAATGTAGAAACATCAATGCAATTGTGATGCTATTAATGTGTTCATATCTTCCAGGTATACAAGTCTGTAAGGTAGAAACTTTAAAAGAGCATTATACCAAGCTGGTGTTCTGAAGTTGTATGTTAAAAATTATTTTGGGGATTTATTTACCTGTTATCAATAAGATATGTAAACTTTTATGTTACTTCTTACATTGGGGAAAAATTTAAATGTATTTTTAAGTTAATGGGAGCCTAATCTATGTAAAGGTTAAAAACCTTCAGCCTTTCTTTAATTCATGTTTTAAATGTTATATCATATGGTGATAGCTTATGTTAATGTGACCTCAAACAATTGATGTAAACTTTGTAAAATGATACTTAAAAAACAAATATCAGCTTTAGAACTAAAACACTTAAGATTTATAAAGAGCCCTGCCTTACCTGAGTTAAGGCTCTGTGTCCCATCTTACTATATGTGAGAATGACTATGAAAGCAGTAGGTCAGATGTTATTTCATTTAAAGTTATGTTCAAAAGTTGTTTTTTTTTCTGTCAAGATTACTAGCATCTCAAACAGGGGATATGATCTATTACTCAGCCAAAAAATTCAGGGTAGCTATTACATGAACTAAGTATGTTTACTCTTGTTAATTTTATTTTGTAATTTCCTTATAGGTGATATAAAGAGTCCCTGTTAGTGTTTTACAGAAGTGTTGCTTTAAGAACACAGCATGAGTTAATTTAAGATAATAAGCCATCACCTACAAGACAGACAGAATAATACAGATCCCAATTAATAAAAAGATTAATAATTTTAAATTATAGACATTCAAGCCCAGTACTCTTAATAAAAGGCTGTTTAAATTTATTTGATGGATGTTTAAGATTAGGATTTAAAATTAAAGTTAAATGAAAAGGGACAAGAAAATCAATATTTGGCTCTTGCTCTCTGAGTCAGTCTGTATCTTGGGAACAGTGGACTTCTCTAAAGAGCTTTGCAACTCTGAACCACATCACGTCCTGATCAGGGAGATTAATGAGACCACTGGAGAACAGAAAGACAATCAGTACATTTGCTAAAAAGAAGAGAGTCATCAGAGAAAGGAGACATCCCTGATGCTGCCGAGGGAAGCTACATGGTCAAGAAAGACCTGGACCCACCTAGCGCAAATGGCACTAGCTGAACTGAGAAGCTGCTCTCAAATTTCCCCAGAAATGACAACCATAAAAGCTCAGCTCACTGTTAACAATAGATAGAAACAAATGTCAGTTTGACTGCTTCATCTTTAACACCTAGCAAAGAGAGTTGAAAGCAAAATACAGCCATTCCTGGGCATTTTAAATAATAATAATAATAATAATAATAATAATAATAATAATAATATTTTAATGTGTACACTTTATATTAGTGTCCAAAAATAAGTAAGACTGGAGGCTACAAAGAAGGATTCTCAGACAGGAATGCCTGATAACTATAAAAAGAAACTATCAAGAGGAGCTGCCAGAGGCAGAAGTTTTTAGTTTAAGGCCTTAGATATTCCTAACCTACATGGGTAGGCTTGGTGTTGGCTAGTACGATTATCCAGCACTGAATTACAGAATTAAAGGTTTCTCTATTAGACACAGAGGTCATACTAGTAAAATGATTTTGCAAGATCAGATGACATTAAATTATTAAACTGTATCTTATGGGGAGGGACAAGGGTGACACTAAATGTTAAATATTAAGTTGACAGTCCTGATAACTGGGGATATTAAAGACTGGTGAGGAAACTTCTATACAGTAACATGTTCCAGATGCTGCAACATTTATTCAGTACTCATGGTTTTTGTTTCTCTCATAGAAGAACCCATCCCCAGATGACTTTACTACCTGTTCTCCCCCATCCAGACTTCAAACCGAACTGACTTCTTAAAGTCGACTCATGTCCCTCAGGAGGTGCCCCCTCACGTCACCCTCTCTCAGCTCAGAAGAATCCAAAATGAGTGACGCCTCTCTTCTTACAACAATGGAGACAAAAATAAATAGAATATCAATATAAGTATTTAATTAAATCAGGTAAAATCAGGGAGACCTGTTTTTGGGTGAGTTCAAAAAATAGGGAGACTGTTACCTGAGGGATTAAAATTCCCACAGTGCTCTTCCCCTACCCAATCAAATATTTAAAAGGGACACATTAGAAGAGGGGCGAATGATAGACCCAACCTGATCTTTTATTAAAATTGGAAGCCATCGTGCCACAAAGCCATGAAGAGATAATATTGGCTTAACTATAAATTACAGCAAATTCTGAACCTGCTTGGAATGCCTGCCCGTGCTTTGAACTCACCCATGCCTGGCTCTCTGACCAGATAACAGCCCTCTCTGAAACTTTATTGACAGCTCATAAATATTGGCCTTCCTTGGCCAGACGACACTCTCTGAGGCTCTAATGGTCCTCATAAATTCTGATGTTGGGGCCAGCAAAAAAAAAAATGTAAACTACCATTAGTGTGATGCTTGTCAGAGTTCTGTTATCTGTTACCCCCCTTTTGTGTAACTTTCTGGGCTATAAAGCTGGGCTGCAGGATAGGTGGTGTTGCTCTCTTGTTCCCGCCGTTATGGGAGGGAGAGGCAGCCGGGGCGGTGGTAATAATAAGCATTCTTTAATTTGATTTTAATTGGAGTCAGTGGTCTTTTCTTGCGACCTGGTCTAAAAGGTAAACACTCCACAAACATGGAGCTCTGCCGGACTAAAGACTTCATGAGAAACTGTTTCTAAGGATGGGCACTTGACATATATGTTGTTGTCAGGAGCTTTAGCTTCCATTCTAATGAGACCATCAAAGCTGGGTCTGCATCTATGTGACCTGGAGGACATTGTTTCTATTTTTCCAAAGAACATGAGGCAGCACTGCTGACTTCTCTCTGTAGGTAAACTATGGCCACGGAAAGCTAAGTGTCTCCGCATGTGGACTGTGAAGCCATTTGGTGATCCTCCACTTTTCATAATGTTTCTTTCTACTGCACTGGGAGTTTGGTATTTTCTTCACGAAATACAAGGAGTTCAACTGGGACACAGTGTTAGAGGAAGTCGTTTCACGTGTGGTGGGTCCGGGTCTGCAAGAGAATGCACCAACCAGGCTTCTATCCCACATAGTTTGCCCCCTTGACCATAGCAACCTGATACTGAACATTGCCCTGAAACATCTCCCTATAACAAGATGTGTTTTATGCAGAGGTTTCAGACATATAATGATTCCTATCTGCACCATGTCAGCCACAAGTCATTTGGAAGTCAATGGCAGATCCACATGGCCCGACCACAGATGTTTTATCACACACCTGCACACAACAGCTCTGGGCCCACTACTCAGCAGGCCCCAAAATACTGGCATCTCTGTTCTACACCATTTTCATGAAACCCAGTCAATCAAGGCACTCTCTGGTATACTCATGAACAGCAACCAAACATCCAAAGATTCTCCAGTGCCTGGTGGTCATGGGAATTTCAAAAATTTTATGGTATTTATCTAGCCATTTTCAAAGATGAAGTTGGAGAAACTGTGGGTTTCAATTCATTAAGGAACCAATAAGTTTTCAGGAAGCACATTTCAAGGAATGCTCTGGAGAACTCTCACAGGCAAGGCTTCCCAAAGAGTGGCCTATAGGTCACATGAAGCCAGGCCCATTGAGGTCTACAATGTGAGGTCCATATGTGTTTTGACTCTCAACTATGGCTGCCAAGTCTTTCAGAATAAAATCATGTGATATCCTGGCTGAGATTCCCAGTGCTCTGTGGAAAGCCACTCTGGGCTTAGATCTCAGTTTCCAAGGACGACTCTCATGTGTGACCTCCTAAAATCCCAACACAATTCATGGCAATACTTATCTGATGTCAGTTCCATAACACAGTCTCTAAGAGGAATCGCTCCACAGTTCAAGCCCAGGTGGACCCAGGCATCTCTTACAACCACCACACAAATGACCACAATTAAAACTAAAACACTCCCACATGGCCCTCATCTTCTTCCACATTGCCACTCATCATAAACTCTGGCAGGAAGTTTCCATGAAGGGCACAGCCCAATACACTGTTCAAAATAAGCACCCTTGCCCCTCATTTGCCTAAAGTC
Organism: Callospermophilus lateralis; assembly: GCF_048772815.1. NCBI lineage: Eukaryota > Metazoa > Chordata > Mammalia > Rodentia > Sciuridae > Callospermophilus > Callospermophilus lateralis. The sequence goes on from NW_027514589.1 coordinate 25,079, forward strand.
AGGGTGGCCTGGACACCCTACCTGTGAACCAAGAGTGATCAAATAGGCCTTCTCTATAACTGCTCCGCTTCTGCAATTTGACGCCTTTTGACTGTCTGGAATAGATTCTTCATGTGAATTGGTTTCATGAGAAAATCCAAGCACCTATCAGCTAGGCTCTGCAAAGCTTTGAAGAACTGATTTGACCCAAAGAATCCCTATTCTCACTTGATTTAGCTAAGGAAGCTTACAGAGGAAAGAAAGAGACTTCATCCACAATGACTGCTTTTTGGCCAATTTGGTTTTGGATGCACACTTGGAAACTTTCTTTAGATCCATCAGGTGCTGAGAATCTAAGCCACAGGTTTCACACCGGGCCAAGTGGCTGATTCAGAGACATCCCTTTCCAAAGCAATTAAGCAAAGAGCCAGAGGTGATGCCCATTCATTTCCATTTGAAAACTGTTTTCTTCAGGCTTCACAAAGGGGTGGCCTGAGGCAAAGACCTTCCTGACATTCAGGGTAATAGAAACATAAGTAAGCAAATGGGCCCAAAGCAGGGTTTCTTCACTGAGACTTTACTGGTCACACTGATATGCTTGGAGGTGGTACCTATCTTGGAAACAAAACCATGAGGCTATTCTGGAGAGTAGCCAGTATTCAGGAAGAAAAGAGTAACTTAGAAAGAGAGTAGGTGTTCCCCATCCATAAGGCAAGCCACTCTCCATTCTTAAATCGGGCGGGATGAATGCTGGGAAGCTTTCTACTAGACAGGACACAACCATTGATGCATTTGCTTTCAAATGTCTACAACCACGGATACAGTGGGATACACAGACATAGAAACACTCGTGTTGTCAAACTACTTTCTAGAAACATTCCAGTCCAAACCTACAAACCACCTTTCCTACCTATTCTCAGAACATGAGACAAAACAACAAACTCACACCAACACCCACTACGGCACCTCCTTCCCCCAAGTATGTCTGTGAATATCCTGAGTGTCCTCTGACTGGTGGGCCATACTATATTTCCCCGAAATGACCTGTCCTGTCTCAGATCTGGTCTTCTTTGCCAACTTTTTGAAGTTGTCAGGAGCCATGGTTGAGCCACTACCTGCTTTCTCAGAAAAGGCCGCTCTTCAGAGCTCTCCTGGAATTTCGCCATCATCACATAAGTAGGTACCAAGAAAGACTGACTCTGTCCTGGGTAAATCCAAACAATTGAGACCATTGGAACTGGGACTGGGACTTGCTCTGGGTGCGTGGCTTCCTGGACCCCAAGTTCAGAGAGTTCCATCACCAAGAAAGTGTGGTAGGTCACTTCCTTCAGAAACTGAATGAGGTCACTGCCTTGGAAAACCATTTTGTTTTAACAGTTGCTTCCAATGGTCCTATGAGACGGAGGCTGCCCCTACTACCTGTGACACTTTCACAATTTAGAATGGTATATCAACCATAGGCACCTGGAAATAGCTCTGTACACAGGCCTGGTTTGGTCCATTTAATCTACTTTAAGAAGAGAGAGGCTGATTCAGACACATTCCTTCATTCTGAGCAGGTTGTTTGACATGGAAGTTGACATGGAGTTGACTTTTGCTCTCTCAGGTCCTTCATAGGTGAAAAGATTGGTCACAAGTCGGAGGAAAAGACCACCAAGAGACTGTCTCATGCCACAGCAAAGGGTTAATTGGGGGTCCAGCATGCTGGGGGTCAGAGCTAACTTCAGAGGAGCAAAGAACAAAGAGCCCCAAGAACAACTTGAGCAGAGTTTATATACATTGTTTAGAGACGGCAGGGACTTTACATACATCAAAGCCTCCTTTAGCAAATCAACATATACCATGGGAAAATCAAATTACAACTCTAAAACATGATTAGCACATTCGTTGGCGGGAAGAGGTCGGGCAGGGGGTGATTGGTTAGCCCTTAACTGATTGGTTGAAGCCCTGAGATGTATACGTGCTGAGCTGCACGTTTTCTGGGAAGGGGTTGTTTAGTAACTAGGTGGTCAGGGAAGATTTCAACACACATCTAATTGGCAGTTTTGGGAATTGTCTTAACTGCCACAGGAATTTCAGGTTCTGAGTGCAGCTTGAAAACTTTACAAAACCTGGTTCTTTATGTTTCAATTTCAATTTCTTTTATTCTTTCATTTCCCACTCCTTTTTCTTACTAATTTTAATCTTAAAATTAATGAATCATAATTATTGCGGGGTCTCATATTCTATTTCTGCCAGTGGAGCGTATTTCTGTCTAATTACCATAAGTTTTACCTACCCAATCTGAGCCTGGAATAAGGAAACTATGCGGTTAAGCAAACAAGGTCCCACAATTAGAAACAGCATAAGGATGATTAGGGGTCCAGCTAAGTCTGACAGGAGTGTAGTTAACCAGGGGAACTGGGTAAACCATGACTCAAAACACCTTTGTTGAATCTCCCTTTATTTCTGGCGCTCTTCAAGGCATTTTCTCAATTTATTCATGGATTCTTTTACAACTCCAGTATGGTCAGCAAAAAAACAACATTCTTCTCTCAGTGCAGCACAGAGGCCCCCCTCCCTCATGAAGAGGAGGTCTAATACTCACCTGTTCTGTAAAGCAACTTCAGAGAAAGAGGTTAAGGATTCCTGCAGCCCTGTGATGGAGGTCTCTAACATCTTCAAATCTTGATCTATTGCTGTTTCTAATCGGGCCATTTGTTGTGACCCACGGATCATGGCAGCTGTTCCCGTACCCACTCCTGAAGCAGCTCCTATCCCCAATAGGATCTCCAGAGTAAGGGACACTGGCTCCCTGCAAAATCAGGTTGTTTGTTCCCCTAGTAGACCTTCAAAGGATTCTGCATCATAATAGAGCACCCTGGGGAGTATCTGCACCATTACACAATAATTTACAGAGCTGTCAAATACCTGGGCAGAAATGCAAGGAGTTCTGACTCTGTGGAGTTCAGTACAATAAAGGTTCCTTTAATTAGTTTCCAGGGGGAGGAGTCAGCTGTACTCTGGACTGGGGAAGTAGGCAAAGATGGAAACCGGGAAGTATGAGAAGGTAGAGGGATTCTGGTAGATCTAGGCATGGGAGGTTTAGGAGGCTTAATTCCTGGCTTGAGGGGATTGGGCCCTATTGCTGTGGGATTTTCTTTCTTTTTAAGCCGGATGGTGAACCAGTGACCAAAGTCATAACATAGACTATTCGTTCCACAGTGAGTATTTGACACCACTTGAATAGCGGCACATTTTTGGGGATCAATCCAGGTGTCATTTCTTGCTACCTGAATCATACTGTCTGGGGAGTTTGGGTTCCACCATGCAGCTCCCGTTTGTTCACAATCTCAAGATCTACAATAAAAGTCACTGGGTTCTCCACAGGTTTGGGCCTGTTTGCGAATTTGGAAACCAGCTGGGCACACACAAAAATAAAGACTGGCTAGTTTACACCTGAGCTGGGGGAGATGACATCCATAATTCATGGGGTAAGGTGGTCTATGTTGCCCTGGTTTGGGTTTGAGTGGAATATCTGTGGGGGTCCTCTAAGTCAGGGAGATCCCAGTCAGAGAGGTCTATGGGAAGCTGACAAATGTCCGGGTGGAGAGATGGCCACCAAGTCCATAAGGTGGCTGTATGTGAAATACACCACACTACTTGCCCAGTAAGATTTATAACTTGCCATTGTTGCTGAACAGGCTGATGTGGATTAGGACTGTCGGTGGTCAGGGGAAGAATCCATAGCCCTACCCACAGGACAGACACGCAACTTGAGACGGTTACCAGTCTCTTCCAGTTTCCAGCGAGAGTCTGGACAGGGGGCAGGCTTGAGATGGGAGGCATGGATCCAGAAAGTGATCCCATCCACTTTCACCACTGTGGGTGTTATAAGTAGCACCTGGTATGGTCCTTTCCAGCGGGGTTCCAGGGATGACACCTGATGCCGTCTCACGTAGACGAAGTCTCCCACTTGATATCGATGTGGGGTTCCCTTGTCTCCAGGCTGATAAGCAGAGGCCTACTGTTTCCACAGGTATCGCTGGGTCCTTGGTTTGTTCAAGGGCTTTAATTCTGTAAAGAAAGGGGGTGTGAAAGGAATCATTAAGTCTCAGATTTGGGGTTAGGTCCCTCACTTGAGGAGGGGCACCATAGAGAATTTCATAAGGTGTGAGTTTACAAAAAGAGGCAGAGGGTGTATTTCTTGCAGGAAACAGTGCTTAAGGTAGGAGCATAGTCTAATTTTTTATGCCGGTCTCCAAGCTTAATTTTGTTAAGGTCTCTTTGATGGTTCTATTCATCCTTTCTACCTGTCCTGAGCTCTGGGGTCTATAAGCACAATGTAACTTCCAATTAATCACCAGGGTCCTGGCTAATCCCTGACTTACCTGGGCCACGAATGCCGGTCTGTTATTGGACCCTATTACCCTAGGCAGGCCGTACCTTGGAAAAATGTCTTCTGGAATTTTTTTGACCACCGTCTGAGCCATTTCTTTCTTCATGGGGAAGGCTTCAACCCATTCTGAAAAAGTATCTACAAAGACTAGGAGATATTTAAGTCCATATCTTGCTGGCTTATTTTCAGTAAAGTCCACTTCCCAGAACTGTCCTGGTCTGGTTGCTCGTAAGCGCTTCCCTGCAGGAAGCTTGGATGGGTAAGCATTAACTAATTGGCAGACTTGACAAGCTCTAGTCACCTGCTCAGCTATTTCTTTCCTCTGTGAGTCAGTCAATAATAAGTCCTTTCTTCGGTCCTTTAAGAGTGCCTATAACTTCTTTGAGCCTAAGTGGGTGAGTTTGTGTATGTCTTTGACATAAAGGTGGGCTTTTTGAAATTGTAAACTTGGCTCTGTAGGGTCCCAGAGTTCTGTATCTGTATCCTCAGATGATAATTTGTCTGAATGTTCCGGTGCGGCCAAGTCTCCTGAATGTTGATCCCCCTGGTGTGGAAAAAGTTAACAGAGTCACTCCCTTTAGGGCTGCCAATTAAGCTTCCTCATCTGCCCTTCTGTTTCCAACTTCCACGGGGTCGTTTCCCTTCTGGTGCCCTGGACAGTGCACTATAGCTAGTTCCTTAGTGCCCTGCACTGCTGAGAGAAGGTGGAGGATCTCATCTTTGTTCTTTATTTCTTTCCCAGCAGAGGTTAATAGCTCCCTTTCCTGGTAAATAGCCCTGTGCACATTAGCATTGGCAAATGCATAGTGGCTATCAGTGTATATGGTGGCCCTTTTGCCTGTTGCTAGTTCCAATGCTTTCGTAAGGGCAATCAGTTCTGTCTTTTGGACTGATGTCTTTTCTGGGAGACCAGAGGACCAGATGACATTAGTTTTACTAACTACTTCTGCTCCAGCCCAGCGCTTACCATCTTGGAGGAAGCTGCTCTCGTCCGTAAACCATATGACTTCAGGGTGAGGAAGTGGCTGGATCCTTCAAGTCTCGTCCTATACTGGTTTCCTCTGCCAGTATGTGTTGACACTCATGAGCGACGGGTCCTGATGATTCTTCTGGCAGCAGTGTAGCCAGGTTGAGTGGAGCAGGGGGTCCCAGAGTTATTCTGTCTTTGCTAATCCAGAGGCTCTGGTAGTGGTTAATTCTGGAGTTTAATATCCACCTCTCTGGAGGCTGACAGATGATGCTCTCCAGGGCATGGGGGGCTATAATGGTTAGCTTCTGTCCCAACGTTCATTTATGAGCATCTTTTATTAGAAGGGCTGCTGCTGCTATAGCTCTTAAGCAATGGGGCCACCCACTAGCCACTGGGTCTAGTTTTTTTGATAAGAATGCTACCGGCCTTTTCCAAGGTCCCAAAGTCCGAGTGAAAACAGCCCGCGCAATTCCTTTCTTTTCCTCGATGTAGAGAGTGAAGGGTTTTTCTACATTTGGGAGTGCTAAGGCCGGAGCAGATAGCAGCACCTTTTTTTGACATTATCAAAAGCTTTTTGGTGCTCAGGGGTCCATTGGAAATGGGCATCCCCCTTTATCAGTGGGTATAAAGGGGCAGCCAGATATGTGAACCAAGGAATCCATAACCTGCAAAAGCCGGCAGTCCCAAGAAACTCTCTGAATTGTCTCTTATTAGATAGGGGCGGTATCTGCACAACGGTTTGTTTTCTGGTCTCAGTGAGCCATTGTTTGCCACCCTTAAGAGAATAACCCAGGAAGATTACTTCTTGCTGACAAATTTGGGCCTTTTGGCAGAAGCCCTATATCCAAGCCGAGCAAGCTCGGATAATAATGCTTGAGTCTCAGACTCATAGTTCTCCTTGGTGTTGGCTGCCAGTAGCAGATCATCCACATATTGGAGTAGGGTGACTTCACGGTGTGCAGTTCTGAAGTCGTTGAGGTCCCTGTGGAGGGCTTCATCAAAGACAGTGGGAGAGTTTTTGAACCCCTGTGGGAGTCTAGTCCAGGTTAGTTGGCCAGATGTTCCAGTTTCTGGGTCTATCAACTCGAAAGCAAACAGCAACTTACTGTCCTTATGTAGGCGCAAGCAAAAGTAAGCATCTTTTAAGTCCAGCACAGTGTACCATTCCCGCTCCAGATTCAGAGTGCTAAGCAAATTATATGGATTGGGTACAGTGGGGTGAGTGTTCTGCACTCTGTTGTTGATCTATCTTATGTCTTGAACAGGACAGTAGTCCTTAGTTCCTGGCTTTCTTACTGGTAGCAGGGGGGTATTCCAGGCTGATTGACAGGGCCTTAGTAACCCAAGGGCCAATTATTTCTGAATATGGGGCCTTATCCCATCCTTAGCTTCTTTGCTTAGAGGATATTTTTTAACACTGATTGGAGAGAAAGAGGCTTTTAATTCTACTACTATTATAGGTTGTTTTATGGCTAGACCTAACCCAGAAGTTTCTGCCCAGGTATTAGGATAATCTTTTATCCATTTCTGGGATAGTTTGCCTGTTTGATCAGTCCTAGGGAGCGAGAAGAGTTGATGTTCATCTTCTACGGACATAGTCAAAGCCGTGACTATGGGAGTTTTTACTGAAGGCTTTCGAACATCCACTTGAGGACCATCAGGGTTAAAGGTTATTCTAGCCCCGAGTTTGGTAAGCAGATCCCTGTGCATCAATGGGGCTGGGCATTCTGGGATTACTAGGAAAGAGTGGTGGACTTTTCCTTTTCCTATGTCCATAATCCTCTTAGTGTCCAAGCCCGATATGTACTGCCATTAGCCCCTTGAACTAGGGACCATTTATTTGATCCGGGCCCAGTGGGGCCTTAAGGGCTGAGTATACTGCTCCTATATCCACTTCAAAGTTCACTGGAGTCCCCTCCACTTCAAATGTAAACTTGAGCTCGGGAAGGTGATCCGAGCCCCAACATTCCAAGTCCTCTTCTAGAGTCAGCATGGCGGTCTGGCATGGCTGCAACTTTTTGGGGCACTCTTTGGCCCAGTGTCCTTTTTCTTTACAGTAGGCACATTGATCTGAGGCAAGGGGCATCCTTTGGCGTGGGCCCAAGTATCCCTTCCTGACTCCCTGCTTTTTAACTTCTGGCGTATTTGCTGCTGTGAACAAAACCATAGCCAATGCTTTAGTCTGCCTTTTGCTCCTTTTGTCCTCCTTTTTTTCCCTCTCCTTCTCTCTCCTCTGTTCCCTCTCCTCCTCAGTTTCTCTCTTATATTATACTTTCTCAGCTTCTCTTACTAAATCTCTTAAGGTCCTTTCTTGTAATCCATCTAGACATTGTAACTTTCTCTTAATATCTTGGGCAGCCTGCTCAATAAAGGCCATAAATGGACAGATGCTTCCAACCTTCAAAGGTGTTGGGGTCCCAGTTGTGTCGGTTCATGGGTCCATAGGGACGGAGAGAGAGCAACACAGGGGCTTCTGAGTTTTCTGTTATCCGTCGCCGGTGGGTTCCTTTAGGTTGCCCAGCTTTCTCCAGGGGAGGAGGGGCTGCTGCTGCTGTGGGGAAGTCCCCTGGAGGGCTTGGGTCTGGCCCAATTGCCTTTAGCAGTGGAGAGGCTGAGTCAGCGGTGGGAGGATCATCAGGAACTTTGTTGGGGGTTGGGGAGGGAGAATAGAGGATAAGGAGGGGGAGGAGTGTCCAGTCTTGTGACTCAGGGAGAATGGAAGGAACAGGGGGAGGAGCGAAAGGTTTGAATGATAGGATTGTGGGGGAAGGGGTATATGGCTGTTGATCTGGATGGCCACGTGGCCCCGGCTGAATGACAATATCTCTGACTTTTCGGATTAGACGAAAGTGGAAGGATCCTTCTGGGGGCCATCTGACTTTGAGGATGGGCCATTCTGAAGCACAGAGAGTCTGCCAGGTATGGCATTTTCCTGAAAAAGAAAGATTCTGGGCCCTGAGCAGACATCAGTCCAATAATCAAGGATCAGGGACAGAGAAGAGGAAGTGCTTTGTCCCATAATGGGAGTTACTCAAACAGGGACAGTGAAGACACAAACGCAACACAGACAAAGACAAAGAGTAAATGTTTAACATGAGTCCAAGACAAAGATTAGAAATGAGTAACTGGCAAATCTTGATGGGTTAGACAATAAAGACAGACAGTAAACTCAACATGAGTTCAGGACAATGAACAAAACTGAGTAGCCGGCAAAACCTGGTGGGCTGGCAAACCGAATCTTGAAGCAAAATATAACCGAGTTGAGGAAACTCAACTTGGTTTCACTAGTCCTCCGGAGTGTCCCCCAGGGACGTGACTTTTGGCTCTGTGACAGGTCTGTCACACCATAAGAGAGACCTAATGCTCTTCACCAACAGCCACTTTGCCACGCCCTAACTTGAAACCTGAAACCAGAAAGAGGCACCTTACTTACTCTGAGAGGAGGCCCTTGAGGTCTTTTCTCCACCGCTGCTGGATATCTCACCTGGGGCCTCCAGATGAAAAGGTCCGGTGAACGTCAGAAGAAAAGACAACAAAAAGGCTTTCTCATGCATCAGCAAAGGGTTTATTGGGGGTTCAGAATGCTGGGGCTCAGAGCTCACTTCAGAGGAGCAAAGAACAAAGAGCCCCGGGAACAACTTGAGCAGAGTTTATACACATTCTTTAGAGAGGGCAGGGACTTTACATACATCATAGCCTCCTTTAGGAAATCATCATGTACCACGGGAAAATCAAATAACAACTCCAAAACACGATTAGCACATTCATTGGCGGGAAAAGGTCGGGCAGGGGGTGATTGGTCAGCCCTGAGAAGGGGTATACATTTAAACTGATTGTTTGAAGCCATGAGATGTATACGTGGTGAGCTGCATGGTTTCTGGGAATGGGTTGTTAAGTACCTAGGAGGTCAGGGAAGATTTCAACACACATCTAATGGGCAGTTTCAGGAATTGTCTTAACTGCCACAGGAATTTCTGTTTCTGAGTGCAGCTTGGAAACTTTACAAAACCTGGTTGTTTATGTTTCAATTACAATTTGCTTTATTCTTTCAGAACCTTACAGTGGAAGGCAAGAGACTTCATCCACAATGACTGCTCTTTAGGCCATTTTGGTTTTGGATGCACACATGGAATCTTTCTTTAGATCCGTCTGTTGCTGATAATCTAAGCCACAGCCTCACACAGGGCCAAGAGGCTGATTAAGACACATCCCTTTCCAAAGCAATTACTTCTCTGAGGTCATTTACAGAAATCAGTCTCTGAGGGGAATCACACCAGTGTTCAAGCCCAGGTGGACCCAGTCATCTCTTCCAACCGCCACACAAATGACCACAATTAAAACCAAAACACTCCCACATTGCAGTAATCTTCTTACATATATACACTCATCATAATTTTTGGCTAGAGGTTTCCACGAATGGAGCAGCCCAAGAGAGTGTCCAAAATAAGCTCCTTTGCCCCTCATTTGCCAAACATAAGGGTGGCCTGAACACCCTTCCTGTGAACCAGGATTGATCACATAGTTCTTCCTTTAATACTACTCTGCTTCTCCAATTGGAGCCTACTGACTGTGAGGTATAGATTCCTTATGTGATATGGAGTCATTAGGAAACCAAAGCAACTTTTCAGGGCTTGGAAGAACTCATTTGACCCAAAGGATCCCTATTCTCACATGGTGGAGGTCAGGAACCTTACAGAGGAAGGTGAGAGTCTTCATCCACAATGACTGATCTTTTTGCCATTTTGGTTTTGGTTGCACACATTAGATTTTTCTTTAGATCCATCAGGCACTGAAAATCTAAGCCACAGCCTCACACAGGGCCACGAGGCTGATTCAAACACATCCTTTTCCAAATCAATTAAGGAAAGAGCAACAGGTGATGCCCATTCATTTCAATTTGAAAAGAGTTTTCTTCAAGATTCACAAAGGGGTGGCCTGAGGCAAAGACCTTCCTGACTTCAGCAATAGAACAATAAGTTAACAAATCGCAAAGTAGGGTTTCTCCACTGCGACTTTACCAGTCACAATGATATCTGAGTTGTCTGAGATGCTTGCCATTCCCTTCAGCTATCCAGTACATGGCCATGTCACAGAGCTTGGAGGTGGTACATATCTTGGACAAAAAACCATGAGCCTATTCTGGAGACTATCCAGAATTCAGGAAGAAAACAGGAACTTAGGAAGTTAGTAGGTGTTGCCCATCGAAAAGCCAACCAGTAGTCCTTTCCAAAAATGGGCAGGATGAATGCTGGGAAGCTTTCTACTAGATAGGATACATCCATTGATGCATTCTCTCTTCTAATGTGTACAACCAAGGACACCGTGGGATACACAGACACAGAAACACTCGCCTTGTCAAAGGACTTTATAGAAACAATCCACTCTAAACAAAACAAACCGCCTTTCCTACCTATTCTCAGAACTTGAGACAAAACCACAAACTCACACCCACACTCAAAAAGGCACCTCCTTCCCCCAAGTAAGTATGTGACTATCCAGAGTGTCCTCTGACTGGTGGGCCATAGTATGTTCCCCCGAAATGGCCTGTCCTGTCTCAGATCTGGTCTCCTTGTCCATCTCTGTGAAGTTGTATGGAGCCTGTGCTGACCACTACCTGCTTTCTCAGGAAAGCTCCGTCTTCAGAGCTCTACTTGCATTTTGTCATCCTCAAAGCATTAGGCACCAAGAGAGACAGACTCTCTCCTTGGTATATCCAAACAAATGAGCCCACTGGGAATGGGACTGGGACTGGCTCTGTTTGCCTGGCTTCCTGGATCCCAAGTTCAGAGAGTTCCATCACTGAAGAAGTGAGGTAGGTCAATTCATACAGGAAGGAAATGAGATCACTGCATTGGCAACCACTTTGTCCTAACAGTTGCTTCCAAGGGTCCATTGTGATGGAGGCTGTCCCTACTTCCTGTGACACTTTCAAAAGTTAGAATGGTATATCAACCATAGACACCCAGGAGAAACTCTCCACACAGGGTTGGTTTGGTCCATCTTCTTTATATCAATAGGAGAGAGGCTGATTCAGACATATCCCTTCAACCTGACCAGGTTGTTTGCCATGGAAGATGACTTTTGCTCTCTCAGGTCCTTCATAGCTGCCTACATCTTCTCCAGGGTTCATTTATGCATCAACCTTTGAGTTTCTCGGCAGGTGGAAGATCCCCTACATTCCTGTATTGTAAGACCTACTCTGTCCCTGCTCTTTTGTAAAGTTAGATTGATGGAACAGTGTATGGTTAGGGTTAATAACATATTCTATTTGGGTTAGAAAACATTCTTCGGGATAAATAATGGTATTGGGAACCTGCAATATTAACAAGAATATATAGGTGAAATATAAGTATGAAACCTGAAATCTAGGTAGGATTTGAAGACCAGAAGGGCATTGAGGCCTTTAGTTGAATACTTAGCTTTGAATTATGTTCTGCACAGATGTCTCAGATAAATCGATATACAATGGCAGAGGACCTTGTACCTTGGATGATTAAATGTCCAACAGAACACCCAGTCAAAAAGGAATAGTCGTCAGGATTAGGAAGGTAGTCAGTAGGTTTAGGAAAAAAAAGAGTGAGTATAGTATTTGGACAAAAAGTTCATTAGCAATAGGGATTCGGGTAGAGAGTGAACGTAAATATGAGCACATATGAAGAGTCAGTCACAATGATGAACTGGGGAAAATATGTAGGAAAGCAGATATCAATAGAGACATTAGGGAATCAGGCAAAGTATAATGTGAGTGATAGGGTTAGACATTTTCAACATGGTTGAGGTTGAATATATAATCTTAGAAAGCCAGACATATGTAGTCACCTTTAGGATTGACATTTGAGAGCATTAGGCAACCTGGACATGGTTGTTTTTAGTAATCCATGCTCACATTCCATTTTGCTTTGGTGAAAGGTTAATAAAATAGGCAATTGTCACTTTCTGTTTTTCTGTATGCTTAAGAAAACACTGTTGAAATCTTGAGAACTGTTTGCTAATTTTTTCCCAGAATGTGCTATCCCCAACTGCCAAACTGCAGAATATACTCCCTCACCCAGTTGCACGCAAACTGCACACTCGCCCTGACCCATCAATAAATTTCCCCCGCCCTGCCCTCTCCAAGGAAAGTATATAAGCTCTGTTAGAGGTGTTCTCAGGGCTCTCTGCTCTATTCAAGTGAGCTCTGAGCCCCAGCATGCTGGACCCCCAATAAACTCTTTGCTGTGGCTGAGTGAAAATGGTATACTGTTCTGTACTTAAAAGATGCTTTCTTTTGCTTGCCTCTTCATAAACATAGTCAGTTGCTGTTTGCTTTCGAGTGGGAAGACCCAGAAACCGGAAAGTCTTGTCAACTAACTTGGACTAGACTCCCACAGGGGTTCAAAAACTCCCCATTCTCTTTGATGAAGCCCTTCACCAAGATCTCAACAACTTCTGAACTACGCACCTCGAAGTCACCATGATTCAATATGTGGATATCCTGCTACTGGCAGCCAACACCAAGGAAAACTGTGAGTCTGTGACCCAAGCACTATTATCCGAGCTTGCTCAATTTGGTTATAGAGCTTCGGCCAAAAAGGCCCAAATTTGCCAGCAAGACGTAATCTTCCTGGGGTATTCTCTTAGGCGCAGTAAATGATGGCTCACTGACCCCAGGAAACAAAACGTTGTGCAGATACCACCCACATTTAACAGGAGACAACATAGAGAGTTTCTTGGGACTGCTGGCTTTTGCAGGTTATGGACCTGGGTTTGTGTTCTTAGCTGCTCCTTTATACCCACTGTTAAATGAGAATGCCCAATTCCAATGGACCCTTGAGCACCAGCAAGCTTTTGATAACATCTAAGAACACTGACACTGAACTCCTCATTTAACACAGCCCAGCCTGCAATTTCAGAAAGTCCTACACTACGTTAAAAATGTACATCAACTCAATCATCTTGGTTCAAAGAAACTGCAGGCATAACTGAAGGATTAAGAACCGAGTTTTATACTAACTCACTCACAGTGAAAGGAAATAACTGAACGGGTAAAGCCTGTTGGTTCTGTCAATTGGTTAATGCTTACCCTTCCAAGCTTCCTGCAGGAAAGCATTTACGAGGAACCAGACCAGGACAATTCTGGGAAGTGGACATTACTGAAATTAAGCCAGCAAGGTATGGACTTAAATATCTCCTAGTCTTTGAAGATACATTTTCAGGATGGATTGAAGCCTTTCCCACAAAAAAAAAAAAAAAAAAAAAAAAAACGGCACAAATGGTGGTCAAGAAGATCCTGAAAGATATTTTTCAAAGACACGGTCTGCCTAATGTAATATTGTCTGATAATTGAATGGCATTCATGGGCCAGGTAATCAGAGGTTAGCCAGGACCCTGGGGATTAATTGGAAGTTACATTGTGCTTATAAACCCCAGAGATTAGGATACGTAAAAAAAATAAATAGAACCATTAAAGAGACCTTAACAAAATTAAGCTTAGAGACCGGCATAAAAGATTAGACTATGCTCTAATCTTATGCAGTTTCATGCAAGAAATACTCAGTTTGTTTTTTGGGTAACCTCACCCCCTATGAAATTCTCTATGGGGCCCTCCTCCAGTAAGGGACCTAACCCCAACTCTAAGACCTAAGGATCCCTTCCACACACCCTTGCTTGACAGACTTAAATATCTTGAAAGAACTCAGCTATACCTGTGGAAACAGCTGGCCACTGCCTTCCAACCTGGGGACGAGGGGACTCCACATTGATATCAAGTAAGAGACTTCCTCTACCTAAGAGGACATCAGGTGTCATCCCTGGAACCCCGCTGGAAAGGACCATACCAGGTGCTACTTAGAACACTTACAGCAGTAAAGGTAGACGGAATCACTTCCTGGATCCATGCATCTCATCTGAAGCCTGCGACCTGTCCAGAATCTGGCTGGAAACTGGAAAAGACTGGTAACCCTTTCAAATTGCGTATTCGCCACGTGAATAAGGCTATAGACTCTCCCCTTGGACACCAGTAGATCTAACGCTCATCAGCCCATTTAGCAGCGATGGCTGATCACAAATCCTACTAGACAAGAAGTATGGTCTATCTTGATACAGCCCCCTTAGGGACTTGGTGGCCATCTCTTCACCCAGATATTTGTCAGCTGGCTATAGGTCTTTGCTATTAGGATATTCCTGATGAAGAGGATCCCATTAAAATTTCATTAAATCCTTTATGTACCATAGATAATGGAAACAAACATTATGGTTGTAGGGACAGGCAAGCCAGATGCAGGTTGGCTAGCCTATATTAGTATGTTTGCCCGGCAGACTATGAAAGCCACCAACCGCCATGGCTGTGTGGGGGAAAAGCCGACTTCTTCTGTAAGGCATGGAGATTTCAGCATACAGGGGCTGCCTGGTGGAACGCAATATCCTCATCAAATTCAGTACACAGTATTGGTCATATTACCACTTAGCCACCCAAAACCGATGGCCCCCAGAGGAATCTCTAGATCCTCAAATTCTGTGTGACCATTTTAATTTCTGCAAGTGCTCAAAAGGGTGAAAGGAAATTCCCCTATGTGGAGGCCTTTTCCCTCTTTCGCTCACATCCTGAACTATGCTTCTCCAATAGTTCCTCACCCTCAGCCTTCTGCTCCCGACTCTCTGCTGTCACTCCCACCTCAGCAACCTGATTTCTCTTCTCCAATTACTAGATCAAAAACCCAAAACTCCGCTGTTTCTCAGAGCATTGCCCCCTTGCTGAGGTAGCACGTACTGAGGTATCCATCCACCCACTAACTTCTCTCTTCCTCTGTCAGTGCCCGCACCGGGTCCCACCAGGTCCTCTTACCAGCTAACCCAAAGCTCAAACCAGCTTAGGAGAGCCCTCAGACCCCTATCGAAGATGTAATGACAATGGCCTTTAAAGTTGCTTTGTCATCACTGAAAACAGGTTACTAAGAATTTAAAGTCCCTCACAGGCTTTTTGGGATACTCACTCCCATCTTCCCCTCTGCTCTACCGGTTCTACTGCTCAAGTTTTTGTTGCTAGGAAAATCCCAAACCCCTTTCCCATTATTCTTTTACATCTCTCCTTCCTCATTCTCAGATCCACGGAGCTGCTGTCACTCCCTGCCTTCCCCGTCTTGCCCCACTGTACCAGGCCCCCAGAAAAATCTTAACTGAACTTCTCCAGAAGTCTTCACCATTAATTACTTTGGGACTTTCAGCAAAAGAGTCCCTATAAAAGAGTTCAGTGTAGATAAACTTCCTCTTTTCCTGTTGCCCTGTTCTACTTGGCCACTGGCTGGAAAAATCAGCACTCCTAAGCTAGACATCCCCTTAATATTTTTTCACACAATATGTGAACAAGGCCTCTGGCCTTGAGCTGGGGCTTCACAGAGATGGCTACATTTCTAAGATAAAAAATTACAAACTGGGCTCAATGGTTTCAGCTGCAGGGGGATAAAAAAAAGGAAGAAAAAGCTCTCCTTCCCAGGTGTCCATGAAAAGTTAACCTGCCCACAACAGAGGAAAAAACAGGAAAAAATATCTTCTTTTTGTGAAGTTATGCAGACTGTGAACTTCTGAGTCCCTTCCCTTTCATGTTGGGTACAAAATTCTGAAACTAACTAAACTTGGGGTTCAGGGAGTTAATTGATTACAACAGAAGCAATGCCCTCTGAATCCAGTTGCAACCAAATAGGACTGTTTCCCTGTCTTCGATGCTATCTTAGGTGCCTTGCCTTCTCCGTCCCTACAACAGTATAATTCAATGTACTTAAACATTGTTTATGTTTTCATGAAATGGTCAACAGATGTGATTAATTGTGTAATTGTGAAGACGTTTCCCAGATTGCTCTATAATGACCCAGGTTCATTTGAAGTTCAAACAGGGGGCCTTACAACCCGGCTCCACTGGGAACATATATCCCTCACTTTAGCCATCATATTAGGAATTGGAGTTGCTGCAGAGGTAGTCACAGAAACCACTGCCCTGGTCCATGGTACACAACAAATGACCCAAATAGAAGCAGCAATAGACCAAAACTTAAAGATATTAGAAACCTCCATTACAGCTTTGCAGGAATCTTTAACCTCTCTCTCTGAAGTTGTTTTACACAACAGTGGAAGGTTGGACCTCCTCTTCATGAGAGAAGGGGGCCTTTGTGCTGCATTGATGTAAGAATGTTGTTTTTATACCGACCATACTGGAGTTGTAAAAAAACATATGAGTAAAATAAAAGGATGCCTTGAAGAGTGTCAACGAGAGAGAGAGGCCCAAAAAGGGTGGTTTGAGTCTTGGTTCACACAGTCCCTCTGATTATCTACACTTCTATCCACCATGGCCTGTCCAATAATAATCCTCATATTATTGCTAACTATAAAACCCTGTTTGCTCAGCCGTGTAATTTCTTTTCTCCAAGTTCAAATTGGACAAGTTAAACTTATGGTAATACCCCACTTAGTAGACATAGAATGTGACACCCCCCAATGATCACTTTTATGATTAAAAGTAGCCAGAAGAAGAAGTGGGGAATGAAAGGTTAATAAAAAAGGTACTTGTAACTTCCTGTTTTTTTGTATGCTTAACAAAACACTGTTGAAATATTGAGAACTGTTTGCTAATCTTGTTCGCAGATTGTGCTGTCCCCAACTGCCAAATTGCAGAATGTGTTCCCTCACCAGGTTACACGCAAACCGCCCACTCGCTCTGACCCATCAATAAATTTCCATCCCTGCCCTCTCCAAGGAAAGTATAAAAGCTCTGCTTAAGCTGTTCTCAGGGCTCTCTGCTCTATTCATGTGAGCTCTGAACCCCAGCATGCTGGACCCCCAATAAACCCCATGCTGTTGCATGAGACACTGTCTTGGTGGTCTCTTCCTCCGATGCTTGCATGAACATCACTTGGGTGATTGAATGTAGAAGAGAAAATCCAGTCATAAAGGGATAATAGGTAGGATTAAAAAGATAATCGGTAGGTTTAGGAAGAAGAGTGGGTATAGGATTTGAAACAAAATATCTTTAGCAATAGGGGTTCAGTTAGAGAGTGAATGTAAATGTCAGCACATGTGAACAGTCACAATAATGAAATGGGGAAAATATATAGGAAAGCAGATATGAATAAAGAAATTATGAAATCAAAAAGTATAATGTGTATGATACGATTAGACATTTTCAACAGGGTTGAGTTACAATATATAATCTTAGAAAGAAACAAATATGTAGTCACCAATAGGATTGACATTTGAGAGCATTAGGCAACCTTGACATGGATATTTTTTTGTAATCCATGCTCACTTTCCATTTTGGTTTTGGTACAATCATAAGTGTGACCTTTGCATTTGTGTACAGAATATTACTGTGATAAAATGTATATGTAGATCTGGTGACATGAGTGTTTCTTCCACCATTTCTGGGAGCAATATTTTGAAGACATATAAATGGGTATTGGGGGTACAAAGAGGTGTACACTGTGTCAATGAATATAGAGATAATGCATGAATAGACCATAAGTGAATAAATCATATTACTGATTCCACATTAAATACAGGATTGCATTGATATCTGAAAATATATAAGAAATCTTATATTGATATACAATCATTCATTCCAACCAATTATAAATTTAATATTAATATTAGGGTTACAGTTTATCATGAAAATATGTTAGTTTTGCTACAAAAGTGATTATGGAAATCGAAAATAATATGTTGGGAAAGAGTCAATCACAATGCTGGTAATATATGAACAAGGCCTCTGGCCTTGAGCTGGGGCTTCACAGAGATGGCTACATTTCTAAGATAAAGAAGTTACCAACTGGGCTCCATGGTAACAGCTGACAGGGAGAAAAAAAAAGAGAAGAAAAGAGCTATGCCCCTCCCAGGTGTCCTTAAAATGTTAACTTGCCCAGAACAGAGAGAAAAAAAAAACAGAAACAAAACTGCTTTTTATGAACTTCTGCAGACTGTGAATTTCTGAGCCCATCCCTTACATGTTGGGTACCAAATTCTGAAATAATCTAAACTTGGGGTTCAGGGGATTAAATGATTACAACAGAAGCAATGCCCTCTAAATCTGGTTGCAACCAAATAGGACTGTTTCTCTGTGTTCAGTGCTATCTTAGTTGCCTTACCTTGCCTTGTCCTTCCCTATTCTCATGAAAAGACCAGTCAAGAAACATGGAGGAATGCATGTGTTCCGAAGCATGAAGTGATTGATAGTGAAACAAATGCCTATAAATTTCCTAACTTGTGGATGAAATATATATCCTATGATGTGCATAAATTAAAGAAATAGTAATCTACCAGTGTTGAATAAAAATGAATGTCAAAATACACATCATGTCCGATTGGAATCTACTTGCATTGATGTTAAACTGGGTCAGGTACTGTAGAAATATTAGGATTTGTGTGCACCATTCACTGAAGTTACTTTTCACTACTAAGAAAGAAATATGTTTTTCAGGTGAATGAATATTTCTAAGAATAATCTTGTGAAAAGTTGATTATGAATTCACATGTATGAATATGAATGAATATGGTGAGTGTAAAATAAGAAACATATTTAATATTTTGAAAAATATGGAGAGTGTATATATATATATATATATATATATGTGTGTGTGTGTGTGTGTGTGTGTGTGTGTGTGTGTGTGTACACACACACACACAGACATTAAAAATAGCAATATATGCCAATCAAAATTCATAATAAAATATATATCATCGACAGATCCAAAAATATTTATTTTACTGAACATGGATTTATGAATAATATTGTTCAAGTAGGAAGCTCACACATAATTTGAATTTTCAGTTCCAACATCGTTTAGTAGGAGTGATTCCTTACAATTTGTATCTGCCAAGTCAGCCACCTCACAAGAATGTATGTGTGGTCCCAGGTAGGATTCTATGTGTGCATATAAAAATACAGGTGGTGAATAGGCTACAGAGAAAGGGAGACAGAAATTCACATATTAGTTAGCTTTAAAAAAACATGGAGAACGACTTCAACAAAAACTTGACTAGATTTATAACATCTACACTATATAATGCAAAAGATAATTTCAACTATACACCATGCCTCCACTGAAATGCTTGTATTTTTATTCTGTTTGAGTTATTTTTCTCCATCTTATTAGCATTAGTAGTCAGAGTGTAGTAGGGTAGGGGATAGTGTCAGGGATTCAGTATTTCAAATGGAAAATTGGAAAATGAATCCAATGTGTATGCAAATGTGTGCTGCACAAATATCTTCCAACTCTCATCCAGAATAATGCCTTGACAGTACCTTCGTCCCAAGTAAAACACCATTAGAGGAGAAGAGTTAGAAAATCAGTGAATACATATCTGGAATGATATATGCTCATGGTTTTGAAACCTTGGAGGTGGTAGAGGATTTTCCAAAAGTAAGGGACAGCGTAAACACTCCACAAACATGGAGTTCTGCTTGCCTAAAGACTTCTTGAGAAACTGCCTCTGAGGTTGGGCACTTGAAATATATGTTGTTGTGAGGAGCTTTAGCTTCCTTTGTACTGAGACCATCAAAGCTGGGTCTGCATCTATGTGACCTGGAGGATATTGTTTCTTATTTTCCAATGAAAATGAGGCAGCAGGGATGAATTCTCTCTTTGTAGGTAACCTGTAGACAGTGGGCGCTAAGTGTATCCCCATGTGGACTGTGAAGCCATTTGGACATCCTCCAATTTTCTTGGTGTTTCTTGCTGCTGCACTGGGAGTTTGGTATTTGCATCACGAAATACAAGGAGTTCAACTGGGAAACAGTGCTGGACGGATTTCTGCCATGAGTGTTGGGTCAGGGTCTGCAGGATAATGCACCAACCAGGCTTCTATCCCACATAGCTTGCCCCCTTGACCATAGCAACCTGATTCTGATCATTGCCCTGAAACCTCTCCATATAACAAGATGCCTTTACAAAGAAGGGTCTGCTGGATGCACCATGTCAGCAACAAGTCATTTGGAAGCCAAAGGCAGATTCACATTGTCCCACCACATGTTTTATTACACACCTTCCCACCATTGTTCTAGGCCCAATACTCAGCAGGCTCCAAATTACTGGCATCTCTGTTCTACACCATTTTCATGAAACCCAGTCAATCAAGGCACTGTCTGGCATACTCAAGATCAGCAGCAGCACATCCAAAGGTTCTCCAGTGCACCAGGTCATGGGAATTTCAAAAATTTCATGGCATTTATCTAGCCATTTTTCAAGGAAGATGTTGCAGGCACTGTGGATTTCAATATATTCAGGAACCGTTACATGGTGAGGAAGCTCATTTCAATAAAAGCTCTGGAGAATTCTCACAGGCAAGTCTTCCCAAATAGTGACCAAAGGTCACATGAAGCCAGTCCTATTGAGGTCTACAATGTGAGGTCCATGTGTTTTTTGACTCTCAACTATGGCTGCCATATCTTACAGAATACAATCATGTGATATCCTGGCTGAGATTCCCAGTGCTGTGTGGAAAGCCACCCTGGGCCTAAATCTCAGGTTCCAAGGGCGACTCTCATGAGTGGCCTCCTAAAATTCCAACACAATTCCTGGCAATACTTCTCTGAGGTCAGTTCTAGAACTAAGTCTCTAAGGGGAATCACACCAGAGTTCAAGCCCAGGTGGACCCAGTCCTTTTTTCCAACCGCCACACAAATGACCACAGTTAAAACCAAAACACTCCCACACGGCCCTAATCTTCTTCCATATAGACACTCATCATAACCTTTGGCTGGAATTTTCCATTAGGGGCGCAGCCCAAGACAGTGTCCAAAATAAGCTCCCTTGACCCTCATTTGCCAAACGTCAGGGTGGCCTGGACACCCTTCCTGTGAACCAGGAGTGATCAAATAGTTCTGTTATTAATCCTTTTCCACTTCTCCAATTTGAGTCTTTTTGACTGTGGCGTTTAGATTCTTTATGTGAACTGTAGTCAAGAGAAAACCCAAGCACCTATGGGCTAGCCTCTGCATGGCTTTGAAGAATTCATTTGACCCAAAGGATCCCTATTCTAACTTGATGGAGGTCAAGAACCTTACAGAGAAAGGCGAGAGACTTCATCTACAATGACAGCAATTTTGCCATTTTGATTTTGTATGCACACATTGGATCTACCTTTACATCCATCAGGTGTTGGGAATCTAAGCCACAGCCTCACACAGGGCCAAGAGGCTGATTCAGACATATTCCTTACCAAAGCAGTGAAGCAAGGAGACACAGGGGATGCCCATTCATTTCCATTTGAAAACTGGTTTCTTCAGGCTTCACAAAAGGGTGGCCTGAGGCAAAGTCCTTCCTGATATTCAGGGCAAAAGAACAATAGGAAAGCAAAAGGCCCAAAGCAGAGTTTCTCCACTGAGACTTTACTGGTCACACTGATATCTGAGTTTTCTGAGATGATGGCCATTCCCTTCAGCTATACAGTACATGGCCATATCACAGAGCTTGGATGTGGTAAATATCTTGGACAGAAAACTATGAGCTTATTCTGGAGTGTAGCCAGAATTCAGGAAGACAACTGGAACTTAGAAAGTTTGTAGGTGTTTGTAGGTGTTGCCCTTCGATTAGGCAAGCCACAGTCCATTCATAAATTGGACAGGATTGATGCTGGGAAGCTTTCTACTAGATAGGACACATCCATTGATGCATTCTCTTTTCTAAAGTCTACAACCACAGACACACTGGGATACAGAGACATAGAAACACTTGCCTTGTCAAAAGACTAACTAGAAACAGTTCACTCCAAACCAAACAAACCGCCTTTCCTTCCTTTTCTCAGAACATGAGAAAAAACCACAAACACACAACTAAAACCACAAATGTATCTCCTTCCCCTAAGTAGGTCTGTGACTATTCAGAGTGTACTCTCACTGGTGAGCCTTACTATGTTCCTCCAAAATGGCCTGTCCTGTCTCAGATCTGGTCTCCTTGGCCAACTCTGTGAAATTGTCAGGAGCCCATGGTGAGCCACTAGTTGCTTTCTCTGGAAAGGCCAGTCTTAAAAGCTTTCCTGGCATTTGGCCATCAAAATACACATCATGACTTATAGGAATCTACTTGCATTGATGTAAAACTGCATCAGTTACTGTAGAAATATTAGGATTTGAATGCACCATTCACTGAAGTTAGTTTTCAGTTCTAGGAAATAAATATGTATTTCAGGTGGATGAATATTTCTGAGAATAATCTTTTGAAAATTTGATTATAATTCCACATACATGAATATGAATGAATTTAGGGAGTGTACAATAAGACACATATATTTCATATTTTGAAAAATTTGTAGAGTGTATACACACACACACACACACACAGACATTAAAAAGTAGCAATATATATGCCAATCGAAATTCAACATGAAATGAATATCATCAACTGATACAAAAATATTCATTATACTTAACATGATTTTATTTATCATGTTTTTCAGCTACAAAGCTCACCAATAGGTTGAATTTTCAGTTCCAACTGTGTTTAGGAGGAGTGATCTCTTCTCCCAATTTGTATCTGCCAAGTCAGCCAACTCACAAGAATGTACATGTGATAACAGGTACGATTTTATATGTGCATATGACATTACATGTGCTGAGTTGGCTACAGAGAAAGGGAGACAGGAATTCACATATTTGTTAACTTTAAAAACACATGGAGAACTATTTCAACAAAAAATTGACTAGATTTATAACTCCTACCCTGTATAATGAAAAAGGCAAGTCCAACTATACACTATGCCTCATCTGAACTGCTTTTATTTCTATTCTGTTTGGGTTATTTTTCTCCATCATATTAGAATTAGTAGTCAGAGTCTAGTAGGGTATCGGTTAGTGTCAGGGATTCAGTATTTTGAATGAAAATAGGAAAATGAATCCAATGTGTATGTATATATGTGCTACACATAAATCTTCCCACTGTCATCCAGAACAATGCCTTGACTTTACCTTCGCCCCAAGTAAAACACAATTAGAGTGGAGTGTTACAAAATCTGTGAATACATATCTGGATTGGAATATGCTCAAGAGTTCACAATCTTGAAGGTGGTAGAGGAGTTTCCAAAAGTAAGGGACAGGAAAATACTCCACAAAAATTGAGCTCTGCTGGACTAAAGACTTCTTGAGAAACTGCCTTGAGTTTCGTCACTTGAAATATTTGTTGTTGTCAGGAGTTTAGCTTCCTTTGTAGAGAGACCATGAAAGCTGGATATGTATCTTAGTGACCTGGAGGACATGGTTTCTTATTTTCGAATGAACATGAGGCAGCAGTGCTGAATTCTCTCTTTGTAGGTAAACTGTGGCCACTGGGAGCTAACTCTTTCCATGTGGACTGTAAGGCAATTCGATCATCCTCCACTTGTCATGGTATTTCTTGCTGCTGCAATGTGAGTTTGGTATTTGCTTCACAATATACAAGGAGTTCAACTGGGACACAGTGCAAAAGGGAGTTCTGTCACGTGTGATGTGTCAGGGTCTGCCGGATAATGCACCACCCAGGCTTCAATTCCACATAGCTTGCATCCTTGACCATAGCAATCTGATTCTGAACATTGCCCTGAAAAGTCTACATATAACAAGATGCCTTTACATAGAAGGGTCTGCTGGCTGCACCATGTCAGTCACAAGCCATTTGGAAGCCAATGGCAGATCCACATGGCCCCACCACAGATATTTTATCACACACCTGCACACCACTTCTCTACGCCCACTTCTCATCAGGCCCCAACTTACTGACATCTCTGTTCTTACACCATTTTCATGGACAAGGGAATTTCAAAAATTTCATCGTATTTTTCTACCCATTTTTCAAGAATGATGTTGGAGGCACTGTGGGTTTAAATTTATTCAGGAACAATTAAATGGTGAGGAAGCTCATTTCAATGAAAGCTCTGTAGAAATCTCAGAGGCAAGGCTTCCCAATGAGTGCCCAAAAGGTCACATGAAGCCAGACCTATTGCTGTCTACAATGTGAGGTCCATGTGTGTTTTGACTCTCATCTATGGCTGTCATGTCTTTCAGAATAAAACCATGTCATATCCTGGCTGACATTCCCAGTGCTCTGTGGAAAGCAATCCTGGGCCTAGATCTCGGTATCCAAGGGCAACTCTCATGCGTGGCCAACTAAAATCCCAACACATTTCATGATAATATTTCTCTAAGGTCAGTTCCAGAACTCAGTCTCTAAGGGGAATGACAGCAGATTTCAGCCCAGGTGTACCCTGTCATATCTTCCAACTACCACACAAATGACCACAAATAAAACCAAAACATTTCCACATGGCCCTCATCCTCTTCCCTATATACACTCTCATCCTAAGCTTTGTCTGGAGTTTTCCATGAGCGGCGAAGTCCAAAACAGTGTCCAAAATAAGTTCCCTTGCTCCTCATTGCCAAAAGTCATGGTGGCCTTGACACCCTTCCTGTGATCCAGGTGTGATCATATAGGCCTGCCCTTAATAAGCCTCTGCTTCTCCAATTTAAAGCCTACTGATTGTCAGGTATAGATTTTGTTATGTGAATTGGAGTTATGAGAAAACCCAAGAACCTATGTTGTAGACTCTCCAGTGCTTTGAAGAACTCATATGTGACAAAAGATACCTATTCTCACTTGATGGAGGTCAGGAGCCTTAAAGAGGAAGGCGAGAGACTTCATGCACAGGGACTGCTCTTTTGGCCATTTTGGTTATGGAATCACACACGGAATGATCCATCATGTGATGAGAATCTAAGCAACAGCCTCACACAGGTCCAAGAGGCTGATTCAGACACATCCCTTTCCAAAGCAATTAAGCAAAGAGCCACTGGTGATGCCCATTCATTTCCATTTGAAAACTGTTTGCTTCAGGTTTCACAAAGGTGTGGCCTGAGACAAAGAGCTTCCTGACATTCTGGGCAAATGAACAATAGGTAAGCAAATGGGCCAAAGCAGGGTTTCTCCACTGAGACTTTACAAGTCACACTGATGTCTGAGTTTTCTGAAATGCTCCAATTCTATTCAGCTATCCATTACATGGCCATGTCACAGAGCTTGGAGGTGGTACATATCTTGGACACAAAATCATGAGCCTATCCTGGAGAGTGGCCAGAATTCAGGAAGAAAACAGGAACTTAGAAAGATAATAGGTGTTGCCCATCCATAAGGCAAGCCACAGTCCATTCATAAAATGGGCAGGATGAATGCTGGGAAGCTTTGTACTAGACAGGAGACATCCATTGATGCATTCTCTTTTCTATGGTCTACAAGCACGGGTACAGAGAGATACACAGACATAGAAACACTGGCCTTGTCAAAGGACTTACTAGACACAGTGCACTCCAAATCAAACATTCTGCCTTTCCTACCTATTATCAGAACATGAGACAAAACCACAAACTCACACCCATACCCACAAGTCACCTCCTTCCCCCAAGTAGGTCTGTGACTGTCCAGAGTGTCCTCTGACTGGTGGGCCATACTATTTTCCCACGAAATGGCCTGTCCTGTCTCAGATCTGGTCTCCTTGGCCAACTCTGGGAAGTTGTCAGGAGCCAGCCATTTTCTGCTTTCTCAGGAAAGGCTCCAATTCAGAGCTCTCCTGGCATTTGGCCATCCTCACATCAGTATGTACCAAGAAAGACTGACACTGTCCTTAGTAAATCCAAACAATGAGCCCACTGGGACTGAGACTGGGACTGGCTCTTTGTCCCTGGCTTCCAGTTCAGAGAGTTCCATCACCAAGTAAGTGAGGTAGGTCACTGATGGCTTGTGGGAACGTGGTGGTGGCAGTTGGGTTCTGAAGGTTTTCCTGAGGAGCTGTTTTGTTTGGCATGTATGGTTCTTAAAATAAAGTTCGTTTCTTTTGTCAAGTGGCTGCTGAATTGTGCCCTGCCAGACTATGGCATTTGGTGCACCGCAAGGGGAATGAGTGAGGGTAAGTGATAAGGTAAACTGCTCACCCCTGAAGGCAGGGTGAGAGGATGTGTGGCCATTTTAAGATTTCTCTTTTGTTTTGCTTCACTTTTGTTTTAAGTTGCCTGTCCCCGGAGATGGGTAAGATGGAAGAAAAACCACTTACATCTGAGGAACTGATAGAGAGAAAGGAGAGAAAGGACATTTCAGAAGGATAGAAGAGTTATAATAGTGATATTCTGTTATTCCACTTTTGTTTCATTCTGGTTAAGTTTTGTTTGGTGTTATCTTCTTGGGTTTTATTATAGTTATAGTAGAAATATTCATGTAAAAGGGAAGGTCTCTCAAGCTAGTCAGACAGAAATAAAAATTCAAGTAAAAAAGAAGGTCTCTCGAGCTAGTCAGCAGAGGAAAAAATCAAGTAAAAGAGAAAGTCTCTCGAACTAGTCAGACAGAGGAAAAAATTCAAGTAAAAGAGAAGGCCTCACAAGGTAGTCAGACAGAGAAAGAAAGTGTAAAAGTTACAACAGGGAAAGTTACAACAGGAGACTGCTACTAACACCTTTCTGTAACCAGAGGGTATAAGTGTCCAGCCAACAACAGCACCTCTAAAGAGACTGCTACTAACACCTTTCGATCTCCAAAGGATGTAAGTGTCCAACAAACAAGGAAACTCCATATGCTGGGAGGCCCCCAACCCCGGCAGCTGATAGTTGGGATCCTGAGACAAGATCTCAAGTATTAACATGCCCTGTATTTGATGCAGGAGGGCAGCGAGTTCACCATGCTTTAAATTTCAAAACAGTGAAGCAGCTAAAAGAGGCTGTAACAACCTGTGGTCCTCAAGCACCCTTTACTGTAAACATGGTCGAATCCATTAAGAACTTGAACATGATGCTACCAGATTGGGCTAATATGTTTAAACCTGTGCTAAATGGAGGACAATACCTGTTATGGAAATTTGCCAATGACGAATTTTGCAAGGAGACTTCTAGGCGAAATGCAGCAGCTGGTTATCCTCAGAGAAATCTAGATACGTTGTTAGGAAAGGGACCTTATGAGGATCAGCAGCAACAAATTGCATATGATCCTGGTGTATATGCACAAATTGCTGTAGATGCAGTTAAGGCATGGAAGACTTTACAAGGACATGTAGGTTTACAAGGTCAATTATCTAAGGTAATACAAGGAGCTAACAAACCTTATGCTGAATTTGTAGATAAGCTTATTCAAACAGCTACCAGAGTTTTGGGGAATACAGAACAAGCAATGACATTAATAAAACAACTGGCATATGAGCAAGCCAATCTTTGGTGTAGAGAAGTCATTAGACCATGGAAACATGAAGATTTAAACACATATAGTAAATTATGTAGATACATTAATGAACAAGAGCAAGTCGTGACAGCTGCAGTAAAACAGGCTGTAGAACAAGGGCAAGTCGTGGTAGCTGCAGTGAAACAGGCTTTAGATGACAGGACAAGAACATGCTACAATTGTGAACAAACAGGACATTTTAAAAGGAATTGCCCCATAGGAGGAGGGTTTAACAAAACTAGGTATCAAAGAAGTAGAATACTGGGTATTTGCCCATGATGCCATAGAGGGAGATATTGGGCTAACGAATGCCAGTCTCAAACCACCATAGAGGGTAGTACATTATCAAAAAACGAACAAGGACCAGTTGTTTATCCATGATATCATGGAGAAAGGCATCAGGTTACGTTGCCAGAAAATGGACAGGGGGGCCCAATGTTCTGGGGCTCAAAACCACAAATATACGGAGCATTGGAGAAATCCATCAACCCCATCAGGGGTAGTGCCCAGGACACATTGTCCATCAGATCCCTCAACAGACAAACCAGAGGGAGTGCAGGGTTGGACATCTGCACCTCTGTCAGAGCAGTACTATCTCCAGAGATGGTATTTCAAATCATTCTCTCAGGGGTAATAGGACTTCTTCCCCAAGGAGCAGTAGGCTTATTATTGGGATGCAGCTCTTCTACTCTAAAAGGACTAATGATAAGTCCTGGTATAATTGATCCTGATTATGAAGGTGAATTAAAAATTATAGCCAGTTCTCCAAAGGGTATATCAGGAACTTCACCAAGAGACAGAATAGCACAGTTACTAATATTACCAAGCCTATATGATAAATTTTCCAGTCGTGCTGTAGAAAGAGGTTCCAAGGGATTAGGCTCCACAGTGTAGATTGGGCTATGTTTCTTTAAATTTAGATTCTCGCCCCATGCTAAAACTAAATATTCAAGGACATGAATTTAATGGGCTACTGGATACAGATGCAGAACTTAGCATCATCTCTCATCAAGAATGGCCAAAACATTGGCCATTACAACAATCCACTCAAACACTTCAAGGCCTAGGATTGGCGACTAATCCCCATAGAAGAACAATCGTATTAGATTGGAAGGATCCTGAAGGATGTGAAGGAACTATACAACCATACGTATGGATCATCTTCCCGTAAATTTATGGGGATGAGATGTCCTAGATCAATTAGGTTTGATATTAACAAATAACATCAATCAAAATGTACCCACAATTATGGTTAGACAAGGTTTTAGGAAAGGAAAAAGATTAGAAAAACAATATCAAGGTATAGCAGCCCCAATACAAATAGATCAAGGAACAGACAGACATGGGTTGGATTTTAAGAAAGGGCCACTAAGATAATAAAAATTACTTGGAAATCAGAAAGACCAGTATGGGTTCCTCAGTGGCCCCTGACTAAAGAAAAGGTACAAGCAGCTCATGATCTGGTCAAACAACAATTAGCAGAAGGACATATACAATCATCTGTATCTCCCCATAATACTCCAATTTTTGTCATCAAAAAGAAATCTGGTAAATGGAGATTATTGCAAGATTTAAGAGGCATTAATAATGAGATGGTTATTATGGGACATGCTCAATCGGGGATTCCTCAACTGTCTGCTTTGCCAAAACTTGGTATGTTTTATTTATAGATATTAAAGATTATTTTTTTCATTTCCAATTCATCTTTAGGATAGTCCACGTTTTGCATTTACTAACCCTGCACTGAATCATGAAGGTCCTGATCAGAGATACGAATGGAAAGTACTCCCTCAAGGGATGGCTATCAGCCCAACTATGTGTCAAATTTATGTTAAAACAGTAATCCATCCACTTAGAAATCAAAATCCTGAACTACAAATATTTCACTATATGGATGATGTATTATTAGCACAGAAAGCTAAAAACACATTGCTAGAATGTTATGCCACACTTAAAAACTTATTAAAAAATATAAACTAGAGATAACAATAGATAAAGTACAATTAAGTTTTCCAATTAATTATTTAGGAGTTCTATTATCCTCAACCATGGTCTGTCCACCAAAAATTAAAATACGAATAAATCAACTCAAATCACTTTATGACTTTCAAAAGTTATTAGGAGACATAAATTGGATAAGGCCTTATCTAGGTATACCAACAGTAGAGTTGGAACCTTTATTTGATATCCTAAAAGGTCCATCAGATCCAAAATTACCCCCCCCCATGTTAACGCCTGAAGTAAGAAAGGTTTTAAAAATCATAGAAACATATATAGAAAACATACATTTGGATAGAATTGATATAAGTTTGCATTTATTATTTAATGTACTACCAACAAAAAATATTCCCACAGGAGTATTTGGGCAAGAAGGTCCAATATTATGGATACATTTATCTTATTCTCCTAACACTATTCTTACTCAGTATACTGAGGCTGTAGGAAAATTAATACAAAAAGGAATAAAAGCAGCAAAAGGGAGTGTTCGGAATTTCTCCCAATATAATTATTACTCCATATACTCTAAATCAAATTGATGAGTTAGCTAATGAGTTAAATACTTGGGCAATAATCATGAGCAAATATAATGTTTCATTTCATAACCACTTACCATCTAAACCTTTATTGTCTTTTTGGTCATCGCATCCTGTAATTTTTCCAAAAATGACAAGAAAAACACCTCTCATGAATGCTCCAAATATATTCACTGATGGGTGAAATAATGGTACATCAGCAATAGTTACACCTGATCAAACTTTTACATTTTTAGTACCCAAACAATCATCTCAAAAGGTAGAGCTTAATGCAGTATTACAAGCTTTGTGATGTTTAAAGTTTCTGTATTTAATTTATTTTCCGTTAGTCAGAATATAGTTAATGATATATTATCCCTTGAAGATGCTGGTAGGATTTCCCCTTCCTGTACTGTTTTCTCTTTGCTTTCCACTATACAAAGTCTAATCTTGAACAGAAAAGATCCGTTCTTTATAGGACATATCAGAACACATACAGGATTGCCTAGAGCATTTAGTTTGGGCAATGATTTAGCAGATAAAACTACACATGACATACATATTTTCTCTAAAGTAGAAGAAGCTACAAATTTTCATAAAAAGTTCCATGTCAATGCTAATACTTTACAAAAGCGCTTTAAAATAACTAAGGAACAAGCTAGACAAATAATGAAACAATGTCAAAACTGTGTGACCATTTTACCACAAGTTAATCTTGGAGTCAATCCTAGAGGATTGATACCTAACCATATTTGGCAGATGAACGTCACAAACTTGCCAGAATTTGGAAAATTAAAATATTTGCATGTTACAGTTGATACTTCTTCTGGATTTTTGATGGGCTCCTTTCTTGCCGGAGAAAAAAACTAAAGATGTTATAGCTCATTGCTTACAAAATTTTGCCACTGTGGGCGGTCCAAAACAGTTAAAAACAGATAATGCCCCTGGTTATACTTCTACCTCTTTTAAACAATTTTGCTCATCATTTGGCATTACTCATATAACAGTAATCCCATACAATCCGCAGGGACAAGGCATAGTTGAGAGACCACATAAACTATTAAAACGTACTTATTAAAGCAAAAAGAAGGAATTGGGAATGGGTATATATTCCCCAAAGATAAACTTAAGATAACCCTTTTTACACTAAACTTTTTAAATTTGGATTCATCAGGGCTTAGTGCTGCAGAAAGGCTTATATGTCCAAAAAATGTACATAAGCCGAAGGTACTTTGGAAGCATATTCTAACAGGACAATGGAAAGGTCCTGATCCAGTAATTGTCTGGAGTCGGGGGTCTGTTTGTGTGTGTCTACAGAGAGAACAGCAGCAGATTTGCATTCCAGAGAGATTAACTAAGGTCCTGACCCAGTGATTGCATGGAGTTGGGGGTCTGTTTATGTGTTTCCACAGAGAGAACAGGAGCTGATTTGGATTCCAGAGAGATTAACTAAAGAGTTTTCTACAGACCAAAAAGAAGATGATTTGGCTCAAATCCATAAGAGCTGATATCCAGAACTTCAGATTGGCTATTCTTACATCTGTGACAGAACCAGGATGTTTTTTTCAATATCTAGTTTATTATTGCCCTTTCCCATATCATGAAGTTTTAATTTTTTTTGAGCTTATACACACCTAGGTTAATGTTTTGCTGATCAGTTCAATTTTTGAACTATAGAGTTTTTAGACATTGCAATGGAGATTTCACTTGTAAAAAGTTATAAGACCTTTGCTATTATGTTATGTGTTGTATGTATTATATTATGTGTGCACACTTGTGTTTTGTGTTATATGTTTGAATGTACATATCCATATATCATATATGATGAGCACTCATGAAAAAATGGATCCAAATATTTTATTTTATTCACGTGATGTAAATATTTTAATTTAAATTGGGTAAACATCTGTTGAGGATTGTTTTAAAATGTGAACAAAAAGGTGGTTAACAGATCTGTTTGTTTACTTTCACCTTTCCTTTTCATTATATTTAATAATTCTCTTGGAGACAATGTAAATTGTTAATAAAATTGTTTACTTTTAGTGCCTTCTGGAATGTTACATAATTTTTTCTTTAGGCATTGTTGCCAGAATTCCTATCTTCATCCCAGTGCCTGTGAAGACAAAGATAAAACCAATCTAAAGCTTCTGCAATAGCCATCACTGAACTGCTTTCAGAACTTGCCTGGACTATGTATCACTTGTATGCATTGTGAACTCACCTGCATGCATTGTGAACTATCTGTTGGTGCAGCGAATTTTGGTAGTGTTGGAGTAGTTGTCTGATGATGTCATTGGTGGTACAATTTTTTCTAAAAGAGCTGTCAATTGGCTTGTTGTATCTTACTCCCTTCTGGTTGTCATGGTCGTTCAGCTAAAATTTGGGGGCCAACAGAAGTGAGGCAAAGAACCTCACCCCCCCTGGTACAAAGACCTCTCCACAGGTGTGGCTGTATACTGGACCTGTAGTCAGTGACGGGTAAGATCCAATTGCAATGGTACCAACCTAAGACGGGAGGCTGACACCTTGAGGTCAGCTCAAACAATAATGGGTAAGGACCATATGTACTATTGGACAACCTAAGGCAGTCATGGTCCCTAAGCCACATGCTTGTTGTTTAAACAGAGAGGGGAAGATATTGAGAGCTACAGCCCAAGGGGCCAAAGCAAACTTTCAGACTGCCAGCTGATGGTTGGCTCACAGCAGCCCCAGCAACATCTAGCTGATTGGCTCCTCTGCGGTGATGCCCTTTGGGCTGTTTCCCCACCCTTTCAAACTACGGAGCTGCTCATTGGGGGACTTTTTTGGCTCTGCCCAAACGACCCAGCCAATCGACCTCAAGAGCAGGAGGAGTGGGGAGGTTGAGAGCTTGTGGGAAGCCGGTGGTGGCAGTTGTGCTCTGAGGGTATTACCCGAGGAGCTAATTTTATGGCATGTGTGGTTCTAAAAATAAAGTTAGTTTCTTTTTACAAGTGGCTCCTAAATTGTGTCCAGCCAGACTGAGGCAATCCTAAATTGATGAAGAAAAATACCGAAACAGAATAGAAATACAAGCAGTTCAGAGGAGGCATGGTGTATAGCTGGATTTACCTTTTGTATGATAAAGGGTAGGTGTTATAAATCTAGTCAATATTAAATTGAAATAGTTCTCTGTGTGTTTTAAAGTTAACAAATATGTGAATTCCTGCCACCCTTTATCTGTATCCTATTCAGCACATGTATTTTTGTATGGACATATAGAATCCTACCTGGTATCACATGTAAATTTTTGTGAGGTGGCTGACTTCGCAGATATAAATTATGAAAAGAGATCACTACTCCTAAACGTAGTTGGAACTGAAAATTAAAACTATGGGTGAATTTCCTAGTTGAACAATATAATACATAAATCCATGTTCAGTAAAATGAATATTTTTGGATCTGTGGATGATATATATTTCATGATGAATTTCGATTGGCATATATATTGCTACCTTTAAATGTCTGTGCATGTGCGTGTGTGTGTGTGTGTGTGTGTGTGTGTGTGTGTGTGTATATATATATATATATATATATATACACTCTCCAATTTTTTCAGAATATAAAATATATGTGTCTTATTATACAATCCCTAAATTCATTCATATTTATGTATGTGGATTTATAATTAAATGTTCACAAAATATTCTCAGAAATATTCATCCACCTCAAATACATATTGTTTCCTAGTACAGTTTCCTAAACTCCATCAAGTGTGAATAGGGACCCTTGGTTCAAATGAGTTCTTCAGAGCCCTTCAGATGTGCTAGTGATTTCTCATGACTACAAACCACTTAAAGAATCTATACCTGACAGTCAGTAGGCCTAAAATAGTAGAAGCAGTGCAGTAATAATAGCAGGCCTATTTGATCACTCCTGGTTCACAGAAAGGGTGTACAGGCCACACTGACTTTAGGCAAATGAGGGGCAAGGGAGCTTATATTGGACACTGTCTTGAGCTGCGCCACTCATGGAAACCTGTAGCCATAAGTTATGATGAGTGTCTATATGGAAGAAAATGAGGGTCATGTGGGAGTGTTTTTGTTATAATTGTGGTCATTTTTGTGGAAAGAGATGACTGGGTCCACCAGGGCTTGAACTCTTGGGTGATTCCCCTTATAGACTGAGTTCTGGAACTTACCTCAGAGAAGTATTGCCATGAATTGTGTTGGGATTTTAGGAAGCCACGCATGAGATTCACCCTTGGAATCTGAAATCTAGTCCCAGGTTGGTTTTCCACAGTGCACTGGGAATCTCAGCCAGGATATCACATGATTTTATTATGAAAAACTTGGCAGCCATAGTTGGGAGTAAAAACACACATGGACCTCACATTGTAGAGTTCAATGGGCCTGGCTTCAGGTGACCTATTGTCCACTCTTTGGGAAGCCTTGCCTGTGAGAGTTCTCCAGAGATTTCATTGAAATTAGCATCCTCACAATTTAATGCTTCCAGAATGAATTGAAAACCACAGTGCCTCCAACTTCATCCTTGAAAAATGGCTAGATAAATTCCATGAACTTTTTGAAATTCCCATGACCAGGTGGCACTGGAGAAACTTTGGATGTCCTGTTGCTGATCATAAGTATATAATACAGTGCCTTGATTGACTGGGTTTCATGAAAATGTTGTAGAACAGTGATGCCAGTAATTTGGAGCCTCCTGAGTAGTGGGCCTAGAGCAGTGGTGTGCAGGTGTGTGATAAAACATCTGTGGTGGGGTCATGTGGATCTGCCATTGGCTTCCAAATGGCTTGTGACTGACATAGTGTAGCCAACAGACCCTTATATGTAATTGCATCTTGTTATATGGACAGTTTTCAGGGCAATGTTCAGAATCAGGTTGCTATGGTCAAGGGGGCAAGATATGTGGGTTTGAGGCCTGGTTGGTGCATTCTCCTGCAGACCCTGACACACCACAAGTGACAGAACTCCCTCTAGCACTGTGTCCCAGTTGAAATCTTTCTATTTCATGAAGCAAATACCAAACTCCCAGTGCAGCAGCAAGAAACACCACGAAAATTGGAGGATGAACAAATGGTTTCACAGTACACACAGGGAGACACTTAGCCCCCAGTGGCCACAGTTTACCTACAAAGAAAGAATTCAGCACTGCTGCCTCATGTTCATTGGAAAATAAGAAACAATGTCCTTCAGGTCACATAGATGCAGAACCAGCTTTAATGGTATCACTACCAAGGAAGATAAAGCTCCTGACAGCAACATATATTTCAAGTGCCCAACCTCAGAGGCAGTTTCTCAAGAAGTTTTTAGGCCATCAAAGCTCCATTTTTGTGGATGGTTTACCCTGTCCCTTACTTTTGTAAACTCTTCCACCACCTCCAAGTTTGTGACCAACTGAGCATATTCCATTCCATATATGTATTCACAGATTTTCGAACTCTTCTCCTCTAATTGTGTCTTACTTGGGGCAAAGGTAATATCAAGGCATTGTTCTGGATGAGAGTGGAAAGATTTTTCATAGCACATAATTACATACACATTGGAGTCCTTTTCCAATTTTCCATTCGAAATACTGAATCCCTGACACTAACCCATAGCCTACTAGACTCTGACTACTTATCCTAATATGATGGAGAATAATACTCCAAATAGAATAGAAATACAAGCAGTTCAGAGGAGGCATGGTGTATAGTTGGATTTGCCTTTTGCATTATGTAGTGTAGGAGTTATAAATCTAGTCAATTTTTTGTTGAAATAGTTTTCCATGTGTTTTTAAAGTTAACAAATATGTGAATTCCTGATTCCCTTTCTCTGTAGCCTATTTGCACATGTATTTTTATATGCACATATAGAATCCTACAAGGCACAACACGTACATTCTTGTGAGGTGGTTGACTTGGCAGATACATATTGTGAGAAGAGATCACTTCTCCTAAACACTGTTGGAAGTGAAAATTCGACCTCTGGGTGAGCTTCCTAGTTTAACAACATTATACATAAATCTATGTTCAGTAAAATTAATATTTTTGGATCTGTGGATGATATATATTTCATGGTGAATTTCGATCGGCATATATATTTCTACTTTTTAATGTTTGTGTGCGCGCGTGTGTGTATGTGTGTGTGTGTATATATATATATATATACAAAATCTACAGATTTTTCAAAATATGAAATACATGTGTCTTTTTATACATTCCCTAAATTTATTCATATTCATATATGTGGATTTATAATCAACTTTTCACAAGATTATCCTCAGAAATATTCATCCACCTGAAATACGTATTTATTTCCTAGTACTGAAAACTATCTTCAGTGAATGGTGCATACAAATCCTAATATTAATACAGTAACTGACCCAGGTTAACATCAATGCAAATTGATTCCTATGGAACATGATGTGTATTTTGACGTTCATTTCTATTCAAAACTAGTACATTACTATTTCTTCAGATAATGCACATAATAGGATATATATTTTATCCACAAGTTCGCTAATTTAGAGGCATTTGTTTCACTTTCAATCACTTCCTGCTTCAGAACACATGTATTTTTTCATGTTTCTTGACTGGTCTTTTCATGAGACTTCTTTACAAACACATTATTTTCGATTTCCATTATCACTTTTGAAGCAAAACTCACACACCTTTCATGATAAACCATAACCTTAATCTTACCGTTAGATGTATAACTAGTTGGAATGAATGTACGTATATCAATATAAGATTTCTTATATATTTTAAGATATGAATCCAATGAATTATTTAAAGTGGAACCAGTTATATTATTTATTCACAGTATGGTCTATTCATGCATTTGCTCTATATTCATAGACACAGGGTACGCCTCTTTGTACCCCCAATTCTAACTCATTAATCTTCAAAACATTGCTCCCAGAAATGATGGAAGAATTACTCATGTCACCTGATCTACATATACATTTTATCACAGTAATATTCTGGACACAAAATGCAAAGGTCACACTTTTTATTGTACCATAGCCTAAATTGAAAGTGAACATGGATTACTAAACACAGCCATGTCCAGGTTGCCTAATGCTCTCAAATATCAATCGAATTAGTGACTACATATTGGTTTCTTCCTAAGATCATATATTCAAATTCAACCCTTTTTGATAATGTCTAATTCTATCACCACTTTATACTTTGCCTGATTTTGTAATGTCTCTATTGATATCTGTTTTCCTACATATTTTCTCCGGTTCACCATTGTGACTGACTCTTCACATGGACTGACATTTACATTCACATTCTAAACGAAACCCTATAGCTAAAGAATATTTTTTTCCAAAACCTGTACTCACTCTTCTTCCTAAACCTAACGACTATCTTCCTAATCCTACCGACTATCCCTTTTTGACTGAATGTTCTCTTCTACATTCAATCATCAAAGTAAACATTGGGTGAGCTTCGGAGGAAGAGACCACCACAAGACAATCTCATGCAAGAGCAAAGGGTTTATTGGGGGTCCAGCATGCAGGGAATCAGAGCTCACTTGAATAGAGCAGAGAGCCCTGAGAAGAGCTTAAGCAGAGCTTATATACTTTCCTTGGGGAGGGCAGGGAGCGATGTTTATTGATGGGTGAGGGCGAGTGGGTGGTTTGCGTTCAACTGGGTGAGAGAGTACATTCTGCAGTTTGGCAGGTGGGGACAAGACATTCTGGGAACAAGATTAGCAAACAGTTCTCAAGATTTCAACAGTATTATGTTAAGCATACAGAAAAACAGGAAAAGAAAAATTCCTATTATATTAACCTTTCATTCCCCACTTCTTCTGGTTACTTTTAATCATAAAAGTGATCATTGGACGGTGTCACATTTTATGTCTGCTAGTGGGGTATATTGTTGTCTGATTACCAAGAGTTTAACTTGTCCAATTAGAGCTTGGAGAAATGAAACTACATGGTGGAGCAAGCAAGGTCCTACAGTTAGCAATTAATGAAGATTATTAATGGACCAGCCAGGGCTGATAAAAGCGTAGTTAACCAGGGGACTATGTTAAGGAAGACTGAAACCACCCTTTTGGGGCCTCACTCTTTCGTTGACGTTCTTCAAGGTGTCTTCTTAATTTACTCATAGATTCATTTACAACCAGTATGGTCGACATAAAAACAACATTGTTCCCTCAATGCAGCATAAAAGCCCCCTTTTCTCATGAAAAGAAGTTCCAACCCTCTCCTGTTCTGTAAAACAACTTCAGAGAGAGAGGTTAAAGATTCATGTAAAGCTGTGATGGAGGTTTTTAATATCTTTAAGCTTTGGTATACTGCTGCTTCTAATTGGGTCATTTGTTGTGTCCCATGGACTAGGGCAGTGGTTCCTGTGCCCATCCCTGCAACAATTCCTATTCCTAATAGGATGGCTAAAGTGAGGGAAAAAGGTTCCCAGCAGAACGGGGTTGTATGCCCCCCTATTTGAACTTTAAAGGATCCTGTGTCATGATAGAGCACTCTGGGAAACATCTGCAACATTACATAATTAATCACATCTGTTGACCATTTTATGAAAACATAAACAATGATTAAGTATATAGAATTATACTGTTTTAGGTATGGAAAAGACAAGGTACCTAAGATAGAATGGAAGACAGGGAAACAGTCCTATTTACTTGCAACCTGATTTAGAAGGCATTGCTTCTGTTGTAATCAATTAATCCCCTGAACCCCAAGTTTAGTTAGTTTCAGAATTTTGTACCCAACATGTTAGGGAAGGGGCTCAGAAGTTCACAGTCTGCAGAAGTTTACAATAAACAGTTTTTGTTTCTGTTATTTTTCCCCTCTGTTCTGGGCAAGTTACATTTTTAAGGACACCTAGGAGGGGAGAGCTTTTTTTTTTCTCTTTTTTTTCTCCCTGCCAGCTCTTTCCATGGATCCCAGTTGGTAAATTCTTTATCTTAGAAATGTAGCCATCCCTGTGAAGCCCCAGCTAATGGCCAGGGACATTGTTCACATATTTTGTAAAAAACTAGTAAGGGGTTGTCTAGCTTAGGAGTGCTCATTTTTCGAGCCAGTGCCCAAGTAGAACAGGCAACACGAAAACAGGAAGTTTATCTACATTGAACTCTTTTATAGGGTCTCTTTTGCTGAAAGTCCTAAAGTTAGCCATGGTGAAGAATTCTGGAGAAGGTCAGTTAAGACTTTTCTGTGGGCCTGGTACAGAGGGGGAAGACGGGG
The DNA here is from genome assembly GCF_048772815.1 of Callospermophilus lateralis. Taxonomy (NCBI): domain Eukaryota; kingdom Metazoa; phylum Chordata; class Mammalia; order Rodentia; family Sciuridae; genus Callospermophilus; species Callospermophilus lateralis. Next base: position 64,280 of record NW_027514589.1, read on the forward strand.
AAGGCGGGGCCTGAGACCCGCTCCCTGGATCTGAGTATGAGGAAGGACAGATGTAAAAGAATAATAGGAAAGGGGTTTGTGATTTTTCTAGCAACAAAAACTTGAGCAGTAGAACAGATAGTGCCCAGGGAAAGACTGAAATGAGTATCCCAAAAAGCCTGTGAGGTATTTTAAATTCTTAGTAAACTGTTTTCAGTGATGACAAAGTAACTTTAAAGGCCGTTTTCATTACATCTTGGATAGGGGTCTGAGGGTTCTTCCCAGCTGGTTTGAGTTTTGGGTTAGCTGGTAAGAGGACCTGATGGGACCCGGTGAGGGCACTGACAGAAGAAGATAGGAGGGAGTGGGTGGAGGGTTGCGTAAGTACCTGCTACCTCAGCAAGGGGACAATGCTCTGAGAACCGGCGGAGGTTTGGGTTTTTGATCTAGTAATTGGAGAAGAGAAATCAGGTTGCTGAGGTGGGAGTGACAGCAGAGAGTCTGGAGCAGAAGGCTGAGGGTGAGGATCTATTGGAGAAGCATAGTTTAGGAAGTGAGCACCGGAGGAAAAAGGCTTCCACATAGGGGAATCTCCTTTAACCCTTTTGAGCACTTGCAGAAGTTAAAAAGGTCACACAGAATTTGTGGATCTAGAGACCCCTCTGTGGGCCATCAATTTTCGTTCTCTAATTGGTAATATGGTCAATGCTGCGTACTGAATTTGATGAGCAGTTGTGTTCCACCAGGCACCCCCTGTATGCTCACATCTCCATGACTTACAGAAGAAGACAGCTTTTCACCTACACAGCCATGGCTGTTTGTGGCTTTGATAGTCTGCCTGGCAAACATACTAATCTATGCTAGCCAACCTGAATCTGTCTAGCGTGTCCCTACATCCATAATATTTGTTTCCATTATCTATGGTACAGAAGGTATTTAATGGAATTTTGGTGAAATCCTCTTCGTCAGGGATATCCCAATAGGAAAGACCTATAGCCAGCTGACAAATCTCTGGGTGGAGAGATGGTCACCAGGTCCCTAAGTGGGCTGTATACAAGATAGACCACACTTCTTTTCTAGTAGAATTTGTGATCAGCAATCGCTGCTGAACGGTCTGATGAGGGTTAGGACTACTTGTGGCCAAGGGGAGAGTCTATAGCCATAGCCACATGGCAAATACACAATTTGAAAGGGTTACCAGTCTTTTCCAGTTTCCAGCCAGAGTCTGGACAGGGCACAGGCTTGAGACTTGAGGCATGGATCCAGGAAGTGATTCCGTCTACTTTTACTGCTGTTGCACCTGGTATGGTTCTTTCCAGCGGGGTTCCAAGGATGACACCTGATGTCGTCTTATGTAGATTAAGTCTCTTACTTGATATCGATTTGGAGTCCCCTCGTCCCAAGGTTGGTAGGCAGTGGCCAGGTGTTTCAACAGGTATTGCTGGGTTCTTTCGAGATCTTTCAGTCTGTCAAGCAAGGGGGTGTGGAAGAGATGGGGTTACATCCCTTACTGGAGGAGGGACACCATAGAGAATTTCATAGGGGGTGAGGTTACACAAAGAAACAGAGGGAGAATTTCTTGCATGAAACAGTGCATAAGGTAGGAGCATAGTCCAATCTTTTATGCTGGTCTCTAAGCTTAATTTCTTTAAGGTCTCTTTAATGGTACTATTTATTTTTTACCTGTCCTGAGCTCTGGGGTCTACAAGCACAATGTAACTTCTAATTAATCTCCAGGGTCCTGACTAACCCCTGACTTACCTGGGCCATGAACGCCGGTCCATTATCAGACCCTATTACCTTAGGCAGGCCGTATCTTGGAATAATATCTTTCAGGATATTCTTGACCATCATTTGCGCTGTTGATTTTTATTTTGTGGGAAAGGCTTCAATCCATCCTGAAAATGTATCTACAAAGACTAGGAGATATTTAAGTCCATACCTTGCTGGCTTAATTTCAGTAAAGTCCACTTCCCAGAATTGTCCTTGTCTGGTTCCCCATAGGTGCTTTCCTGCAGGAAGCTTTGAAGGGTAAGCATTAACCAATTGACAGACCGGACAGGCTTTTGTTACCTGTTCAGATATTTCCTTTCGCTGTGTGTTGGTTAATCGAAAACTCTGTTCTTGATCCTTCAGGAATGCCTGTTGTTCCTTTGAAGCAAGGTGAGTGAGTTGATGTACATTTTTAAAGTAGTGTAGGGCTTTCTGTAATAGAAGGCTGGGATCAGTGAAGTTGAGGAATTCAGTGTCAGTGTCCTTAGATGTTATCTAAAGCTTGCTGGTGCTCAGGGGTCCATTGGAATTGGGCATCCTCATTTAACAGGGGGTATAAAGGAGCAGTTAAGAACACAAACCCAGGTGTCCATATCTGCAAATTCCAGCAGTCCCAAGAAACTCTCTGAGTTGTCTCCTGTGAGATGGAGGTGGTATCTGCCCAACTGTTTGTTTTCTGGGCTCAGTGAGCCATCATTTACCGCCCCTAAGGGAATACCCCGGAAGATTACTTATTGCTGGCATATTTGGGCATTTTGGGCAGAAGCTCTATCCCGAGTTGAGCAAGCTCGGATAACAGTTCTTGGGTTGCAACTCACAGTTTTCCTTGGTGTTGGCTGCCAGTAGCAGGACATCCACATATTGAAGCACGGTGATTTTGGGGTGTGTAGTTCTGAAGTTGTTGAGATCTCTGTGGAGGGCTTCATCAAAGAGAATGGGCGAGTTTTTGAACTGCTGTGGGAGTCTACTCCAAGTAACTTGACCAGATGTTCCAGTTTCTGGGTCTACCCACTCAAAAGCAAACAGCAACTGACTATGTTTATGCAGAGGCAAGCAAAAGAAAGCATCTTTTAAGTCCAGAAAAGTATACCATTTTCACTCAGCAACAACAAAGTGTTTATTGTGGCTCCAGCATGCTGGGGCTCAGAGCTCACTTGAGTAGAGCAGAGAGCCCTGAGAACAGCTTAATCAGAGCTTATATACATTCCTTGGAGATGGCAGGGAGAGAAATTTATTGATGGGTCAGAGCGAGTGGGCGGTTTGGTACAAGCGGGTGAGATAGTAAAATCCACAGTTTGGCAGTCGGGGACAGCACATTCTGGGAACAAAATTAGCAAACACTTCTCCAGATTTCAACAGTGTTTTGTTAAGCATACAGAAAAACAGGAAGTGACAAGTGCATATTATATTAACCTTTCACCAAACCGAAATGGAAAGTGAGCATGGATTACTAAAACAACCATGTCCAGGTTGCCTAATACTCTCAAATGTCAATCCTATTGGTGACAATATATTTGTTTCTTCCAAAGATTATATATTCAACCTCAACCATGTTGAAAATGTCTAATCCTATCACTCACTTTATACTTTGCCTGATTTCCTAATGTCTCTATTGATATCTGTATTCTTAGATTTTCCCCAGTTCATCATTGTGATTGACTCTCCACTTGTGCTGATATTTATGTTCACTCTCTACCCAAAACATGATTGCTAAAGAACTTTTGGTCTAAATCCTATACTCACTCTTTTTTCTAAACCTACTGACTATCTTCCTAATTCTACCGACCTCCCTTTTAGACGGAAGTTCTCTTCTACATTCAATCATCCATGGTACAAGGTCTTATGCCATTGTATATTGATTTATATTGGACATCTGTGCAGAACCTAATTCAATGCTAGGTATCCCAAACAAGGGCACAATGCCTTTCAGGACTTCAAATCTTACCTAGATTTCTGTTTTCATAATTATATTGAAAGTTTAATAAAATGGTGGTTGCCAAGGAACTTACTTCATTCAGTTCCTGAAGGAATTGACCTACCTCACTTCTTTCTTGATGGAACTCTCTGAACTTGGGATCCAGGAAGACAGGAACACACAGCCAGTCCCAGTCCCAGTCCCAGTGGGCTAACTTGTTTGGATTTACCAAGGACAGAGTCTGCCTTTTTGGGTACCTACTGATGTGAGGATGGCCAAAAGCGAGGAGAGCCTTCCCTGAGAAAGCATGTAGTGGTCAGCACAGGCTCCTGACAACTTCACTGAGCTGGACAAGAAGACCTGATCTGTGACAGGACAGGCCATTTTGGGGGAACATAGTATGTCCCACCAGTCAGAGGACACTGTGGATAGTCACAGACTTACTTGGGGGAAGGAGGTGCCTTTTTGAGTGTAGGTGTGAGTTTTTAGTTTTGTCCCATGTTCTGAGAATAGGTAGGAAAGACGGTTTGCTTGGTTTGGAGTGGACTGTTTCTAGAAAGTCCTTTGAGAATGCGAGTGTTTCTATGTCTGTGTATCCCACTGTGTCCGTGGTTGTACACATTAGAAAAGTGAATGCATCAATGGATGTCTCCTGTCTAGAAGAAAGCTTCCCAGCATTCATCCTACCCATTTAACGGAATGGACTGCAGGTTGCCTTATCGATGGGCAACACCTACTATCTTCCTAAGTTCCTGTTTTCTTCCTGAATTCTCGCCACTCTCCAGAATAGGCTCATGGTTTTGTGTCCAAAATATGTACCACCTCCAAACTCTGTTACATGGCCATGTAATGGATAGCTGAAGGGAATGGCAAGAATCTCAGAAAACTCAGATATCAGTGTGACCTGGAAAGTCTCAGTGGAGAAACCCTGCTTTGGTCGTTTTGCTTACCTATTGTTCTGTTGCCCTGAATGTCAGGAAGGTCTTTGCCTCAGGCCACCCCTTTGTAAAGCCTGAAGAAAATAGTTTTCAAATGGAAATGAATGAGCCTCACCAGTGTCTCTTTGCATAATTGCTTTGGAAAGGGATTTGTCTGAATCAGCCTCTTGGCCCTGTGTGAGGCTGTGGGTTAGATGATCAGCACCTGATGGATCTAAAGAAAGATCCAATGTGTGCATCGAAAACCAAAATGGCAAAAAGATCAGTCATTGTGGATGAAGTCTCTTGCTTTCCTCTGTTAGGTTCCTGACCTCCATCAAGAGAGTATAGGGATTTTTTGGGTCAAATGAGTTCTTCCAATCCCTGCAGAGGTGCTCGGGTTAAATCATGACTCCAAATCACATAAGGAATCTATTCCTGACACTCAGTAGGCCTCAAATTGGAGAAGCAGAGCAGTATTAATGACAGAACTATGTGATCAATCCTGGTTCATAGGAAGGGTGTCCAGGCCACCCTGAGTTTAGGCAAATGAGGGGCAAGGGAGATTATTTTGCACACTCTCTTGGGCTGTGCCATTTAAGGAAACCTGCAGGCAGACGTGATGATGAGTGACTATATGGAAGAAGATGAGGGCCATGTAAGATTGCTTTGGTCTTAATTGTGGTCACTTGTGTGGCTGTTCAAAGAGATGACTGGGTTCACCTGAGCTTAAACACTGGTGTATTTCTCCTCAGGGACTGAGTTCTGTAACTGACCTCAGAATAGTAATTGCTTTGGAAATGGATTTGTCTTAATCAGGCTCTTGGCCCTGTTTGAGCCTGTGGCTTATATTATCAGCACTAGATTGATCTAAACAAAGATCCCATGTGTGCATCCAAAACCAAAATGGCCAAAAGAGCAGTCATTGTGGATGAAGTCTCTCGCCTTCCTCTGTAAGGTTCTGAAAGAATAAAAGAAATTGAAATTGAAATGTAAAGAACCAGGTTTTGTAAATTTTCCAAGCGGCACTCAGCACCTGAAATTTCTGTGGCAGTTAAGACATTTCCCGGATCTGCACATCGATGTGTGTTGAAATCTTCCCTGACCACCTGGTTACTTAACAACCCCTTCCCAAAAACCGTGCAGCTCACCACGTATATATCTCAGGGCTTCAACCAATCAGTTTAAATGTATACACCCTCCTAGGGCTGACCAATCACCCCCTGCCCTACCTGTTCCCGCCAATGAATGTGCTAATCATGTTTTAGAGTTGTTATTTGATTTTCCCACGGTATATGATGATTTGCTAAAGGAGGCTATGATGTATGTAAAGTTTCTGCCCTCTCTAAAAAATGTATATAAACCCTGCTCAAGTTGTTCTCAGGGCTCTTTGTTCTTTGCTCCTCTGAAGTGAGCCCTGAGTTCCAGCATGCTGGATCCCCAATAAACCCTTTGTTGTTGCAAGAGAAAGCGTGTTGGTGGTCTTTTCCTCTGATGTTTGCCCCACCTTTTCATCTGGAGGCCCCAGGTGAAATATCCGGTGCAGCAGACGAAAGACCCCAAGGGACTCCTCTCGGGGTAAGTAAGGCACTTCTTTCTGGTTTCAGGTTTCTGGTTAGGGCTTGGCAAAGTGGCTGTTGGTGAAGAGCATTTGCTTTCTCTGACGGTGGCTGACAGATGTGTCACAGAGCTGCAGGCCACAAAGGACGAAGAAAATCAAGGAATAGTAGTTTCCTCAACTCGGTTCTATTTTGCTTCAGGATTCGGTTTGCCAGCCCATCAGGTTTTGCTGGATACTCAGTTTTTTTCATTGTCCTGAACTCATGTTGAGTTTACTGTCTGTCTTTATTGTCTAATCCATCAAGATTTGCCAGTTACTCAGTTCTAATCTTTGTCTTGGACTCATGTTAAACGTTTACTGTTTGTCTTTGTCTGTGTTGCCTTTGTGTCTTCACTGTCCCTGTTTGAGTAACTCCCATTATGGGACAAAGCACTTCCACGCTGCTGTCCCTGACCCTTGATCTTCCGCTCAAGGGCCCAGAATCTTTATTTTTCAGTAAAATGCCGGACCTGGCAGACTCTCTGTGCTTCATAATGGCCCATCCTGAAAGTCGGGTGGCCCCCAGAAGGATCCTTCCACTTCCCTCTAATCCGAAAAGTCAGAGATATTGTCTTTCAGCGGGGGCCATGTGGCCACCCACCTCAACAGCAAAATACCCCTTCTCCCAGGATCCTATCATTCAAACATTCCGCTCCTCACCCTCTTCCCTCCATTCTCCCTGAGTCACAAGACTGGACACTCCTCCCCCTCCTTATCCTCTACCCTCTTTCCCCAACCACCAACCTGTTCCTGATGATCCTCCCGCCGCTGACTCAGCCTCTTGGCCGCTAGAGGCAATTGGGCCAGACCCAAGCCCTCCAGGGGACTTCCCCACAGCCGCAGAAGCCTCTCCTCCCCTGGAGGAAGCTTTGCCACCTAAAGGAATGTCACGACCCCTTGCCCGCAAGGAAGACGCAACTCAGGAATCTTCTTTCAGCAGTTTATTCAGGCCTTGATTAAAGTATCTTCTAGTGACCCCCCTACTCCCGAGCGCCCAAGCACAGCCTAATAAAGCCTCCCACGTACCAATCTTAAGCCGCCACGTGGATCTTTCTCATTGGGTAGCAAGGGATAGTGTGCCAACTCTCCATAAAAGGAGTTGTTTACCACAGGCCACAGTGGAAGCCGGCGCCATCTTCTAATGGCGGCCACAATCTACAACAATGGCTTACCACAAAGGAACCCACCGGCGACGGATAATAGAAAACTCGGAAGCCCCTGTGATGCTCTCTCCCCGTCCCTACGGGCCCATGAACTGACCCAACTGGGACCCCAACACCTTTGAAGGTAGGTAGCATCTGTCCACTTATCGCTGGGCTCTAACAGCGGGTCTTCGAGGGGCCGGCAGAGGGCCGACTAATTTGGCCAAGGTAAGAGAGATTATCCAAGGGCCTAATGAGTCTCCCTCTATGTTTCTGGAGAGAATAATGGAAGCATATAGAAAATATACTCCTTTCGATCCTCAGGCATGGGACCAAAAGGCATCTGTTGCAATGGCCTTAATCGAGCAGGCTGCCCTAGATATTAAGAGAAAGTTACAACGTCTGGATGGATTACAAGATATGACCTTAAGAGATTTAGTCAGAGAAGCTGAGAAAGTATATTATAAGAGAGAAACTGAGGAGGAATGGGAATAGAGGGGAGAGAAGGAAAGGGATCAAAAGGAAGATGAAAGGAGCAAAAAGCAGACTAAAGCATTGGCTAAGGTTCTGGTCAGACCAGCAAATAGGCCGGAAGTTAAAAAGCACGGAGACAGGAAGGGATACATGGGCCCAGGCCAAAGGCTGCCCCTGTCCTCAGATCAATGTGCCTACTGAAAAGAAAAAGGACACTTGGCCAAAGAGTGCCCCAAAATGAAGCAGAGATTCCAGACCGCCGTGCTGACTCTAGAAGAGGACTAGGAAAGTCGGGGATCAGATCTCCTCCCCGAGCTCAGGGTAACATTGGAAGTGGAGGGGACCCCAGTGAACTTTAAAGTGGATACAGGAACAGTATACTCAGCCTTTAAGACCCCACTGGGCCCCCTATCAAATAAATGGTCGCTTGTTCAAGAGGCTAATGGCAGTAATAATGGGCTTGGAAAACTAAGAGGACAATGGAGCTAGGAAATGGAAAAGTCCACCACTCTTTCCTAGTAATCCCAGAATGCCCGGCCCCATTGATGGGCAGGGATCTGCTTACAAAACTCCGGGCTAGAATAACCTTTAACCCTGATGGTCCCCAAGTGGAGTTTCAAAAGCCTTCAGTAAAAAGTCAAAGCAGTGACTATGTCCATAGAAGATGAACATCCACTCTTCGCGCGCCCTAGAACTGATCAAACAGGCAAACTATCCCAGAAATTGATAAAAGATTATCCTAACACCTGAGCAGAAACTGCTGGGTTAGGTCTAGCCATAAAAAAACCCTCCATTATTAGTAGAATTAAAAGCCTCTACCTCTCCAATCAGTGTTAAACAATATCCTCTAATCAAAGAAGCTAAGAATGGGATAAGGCCCCATATTCAGAAATACCTGACTCTTGGGATCCTAAGGCCCTGTCAATCAGCCTAGAATACTCCCCTGCTACCAGTAAGAAAGCCAGGAACTTGGGACTACGTCCTGTTCAAGACCTAAGAGAGATCAACAACAGAGTGCACGACATTCACCTCACGGTACCCAATCCATATAATTTGCTTAGCACTCTGAATCGGGAGTGGGAATTGTACACTGTGCTGGACATAAAAGATGCTTACTTCTGCTTGCCCCTACATAAGGACAGTAAGTTGCTGTTTGCTTTTGAGTGGATAGACCCAGAAACAGGAACATCTGGCCAACTAACCTGTATTAGACTCCCACAGGGGTTCAAAAACTCCCCCACTCTCTTTGATGAAGCCCTCCACGGGGACCTCAATGACTTCAGAACTGCACACCCCAAAGTCACCCTACTCCAATATGTGGATGATCTGCTACTGGCAGCCGACACCAAGGAGAACTATGAGTCTGGGACCCAAGCACTATTATTCAAGCTTGCTTGGCTTGGATATCGGGCTTCTGCCAAAAAGGCCCAAATTTGTCAGCAAGAAGTATTCTTCCTGGGTTATTCTCTTAGCGGTGACAAATGATGGCTCACTGAGCCCAGAAAACGAACCTTTGTTCAGATACCGCCCCCATCTAATAAGAGACAACTCAGAGAGTTTCTTGGGACTGCCGGCTTATGCAGGTAATGGATTCCTGAGTTCCTGTCTCTGGCTGCTCCTTTATACCCGCTGATAAAGGGTGATGCCCACTTCCCATGGACCCCTGAGCACCAACTAGCTTCTGATAATGTTAAAAAAAGGTGCTGCTATCTGCTTCGGCCTTAGCACTCCCAGATGTAGAAAAACGTTCACTCTCTACATCGAAGAAAAGAAAGGAATAGCAAGGGTTTTTCTCACTCAGAATTTGGGACCTTGGAAAAGACCGGTAGAATACTTATCAAATAAACTGGACTCAGTGGCTAGTGGGTGGCCCCATTGCTTAAGAGCTATAGCAGCGGCAGCCCTTCTAATAACAGATGCTGATAAATTAACATTGGGACAGTAGCTAATGATTATAGCACCCCATGCCCTGGAGAATATCATGTGTAAGCCTCCAGAGAGGTGGCTATCAAACTCCAGAATAAAGCACTACCAGATCCTATAGGTGCATGGGTTTTCTCATGACCCCAATTCACATAAAGCATCTAAACCCCACAGTCAGAAGACCTCAAATTGGAGAAGCAGAGCAGTATTAAGAGCAGGCCTATTTGATCACTCCTGGTTCACAGGAAGGGTATCCAGCCCACACTGACTTTAGGCAAATGAGGGCCAAGGGAGCTTATTTTGGACTATCTCTTGGAATGTGCCCCTCATTAAAAGCTCCAACCAGAGGTTATGATGAGTGTCTATATGTAAGAAGATGGGGGCCATATGGGAGTGTTTTGGTTTTAATTGTGGTCATTTGTTTGGCGGTGTGAAGAGATGACTGGGTCAACCTGGGCTTGACCTCTGATGTGATTCCCCTTAGAGACTGTGTTCTGGAGCTGACCTCAGAGAAGTATTGCCATGAATTGTGTTGGGATTTTATGAGGTCACGCATGAGAGTCACCCTTGAGAACTGAGATCTTGGCCCAGGGTGGCTTTCCTCAGAGTACTGGGAATCTCAGCCAGGATATCACATGATTTTGTTCTGAAAGACTTGGCAGCGATAGTTGAGAGTAAAAACACACATGGACCTCATATTGGAGACCTCAATGGGCCTGGCTTCATGTGACCTTTTGGCCACTCTTTTGGAAGCCTTGCCGGTGAGAGGTCTCCAGAGCTTTCTTTGAAATGAACTTCCTCAATATTTAATGATTCCTGAATGAATTGAAACCCACAGTGCCTCCAACTTCATCCTTGAAAAATGGCTAGATAAATACCATAAAATTTTTGAAATTCCCATGACCAGGTGGCACTGGAGAACCTTTGGATGTGCTATTGCTGATCATGAGTGTACCAGACCGTGCCTTGATTGTCAGGGTTTCATGAAAATGGTGTAGAACAGAGATGCCAGTATATTGGAGCCTGCTGAGTAGTGGGCCAAGAGCTGTGGTGTGCAGGTATGTGAAAAAAATATCTGTGGTGGGGACATGTGGCTCTTCCATTGACTTCCAAATGGCTTTGGCTGACATGGTGCAGCCAGCAGACTCTTACTTGCAAAGACATCTTTTTATATGGAGAGGTTTCAGGGCAATGTTCAGAATAAGGTTGCTATGGTCAAGGAGAAAGCTATGTGGGATAGAAGCCTGTTTGCTACATTCTCCTGCAGACCCTGACACACCACATGTGACAGAACTCCCTCCAGCACTGTGTCCCAGTTGAACTCCTTGTATTTCATGAAGCAAATACCAAACTGCAAGTGCAGGAGCAAGAAACAGCATGGAAAGTGGAGGATGACCAAATGGCTTCACAGTCCACATGTGGAGACAATTAGCTTACAGCTGAGCTGACAGTGGCCGTAGTTTACCTACAAAGTGAGAATTCGGCACTGCTGTCTCATGTTCATTGGACAATAAGAAAAAATGTCCTCCAGGTCACATAGATGCAGGGCCAGCTTTGATGTTCTCACTACAAAGGAACATAGTTTCTGACAACCATGTATATTTCTGACAACAATGTATATTTCAAGTGTCCAACCACAGACGCAGTTTCTCAAGAAGTATTTAGTCCAGCAGAGCTCCATGTACGTGGAGTTTTTACCCTGTTCCTTAGTTTTGGAAATTCCTCTACCACCTCAAAGGTTGTGAAATCCTGATCATTTTCTATTGCAGATATGTATTCACATATTTTCTAACTCTTCTCCTCTAATTGTGTCTTACTTAAGGCGAAGGTAATGTAAAGGCATTTTTCTGGATGAGAGTGGGAAGATTTTTGTGTAGCACATATTTGCATACACATTGGATTTATTTTCATATTTGCCATTCAAAATACTGAATTCCTGACACTAACCCATACCCTACTAGACTCTGGCTACTAATCCAAATATGATGGAGAAAAATAACCCAAACAGAATAGAAATACAAGCAGTTGAGTGGATGTATCGCGTATATTTGGACTTGCCTTTTGCATGACAAAGTGTAGGTGTTATAAATCAAGTCAATTTTTAATTGAAATAGTTCTCCATGAATTTTTAAAGTTAACAACTTTGTGAATTCCTGTCTCCCTTTCTCTGTAGCCTATTCATCACATGTATTTTTATATGCACATATAGAATCCTACCTGGTATCACAAGTACATTATTGTGAGTGCATGCATTGGCAGATACAAATTGTGAGAAGAGATCACTCTTCCTTACGCTGTTGGAACTGAAAATTCAACCTAGGGGTGACCTTCCTAGTGGAATATTATACATAAATCCATTTTCATTAAAATATATATTTTTCCATCTGTGGATGATATATATTTCATCATGAATTTCGATTGGCATATATATTGCTACATTTTAATGTCTGTGTGTGTGTTTTGTGTGTGTGTGTGTATATATATATATATATATATATATATATATATATGTATTCTCCATATTTTTTAAAATATGAAATATATATGTCTTATATACACTCCTTAAATTCATTCATGTTTATGTATGTGGATTTATAGTAAACTTTTCACAAGATTTTTCTCAGAAATATTCATCCACGTGAAATACATATTTGTTTCCTAGTACAACAAACTCACTACAGTGAATGGTGGTTACAAATCCTAATATTTCTACAGTAACTGACTCAGTTTAACATCAACACAAGTAGATCTATGGGACATGATGTATATTTTGAGGTTCATTTTCATTCAACACTTGTATATTACTATTTCTTAAGTTTTTGAACATCATAATATATATATTTCATTCACAAGTTCAGAAATTTATAGCCATTTGCTTCAGTTTCCATCATTTCCTACTTCAGAAAACATGATTTCTTCCAGGTTTCTTGACTGGCCTTTTCATGAAACTTTTTTCCAAACACATTATTTTCGATTTCCATAATCACTTTTAAAGCAAACCTCACACACTCTTCATAATAAAGCATTACCGTAAAATTACCATTAGATGTATAACTGGTTGTAATGAATGGATGTATATCAATAAAAGATTTCCTGTATATTTTCAGATATCAAGTCACTCCATTATTTAAAGTTGGAACCAGTTATATTATTTATTCACAGTATGTCCTATTCATGCATTATCTCTATATTAATAGACACAGGGCACACCTATTTTTACTCCCAATACTAATTTAAATATCTACAAAAACTTGCTCCAAGAAATGATGGAAGAAATACTCATGATACCTGATGTACATATACATTTTATCACAGTAATATTCTGTACAAGAAATGCAAATTCACATTTATGATTGTACCAAATCCTAAATGGAAAGTGAGCATGGATTTCTAAAATCATCCATGTCCAGGTTGCCTAATGCTCTCAATTTTAAATCCTATTGGTGACTATATATTTGTTTCCTCCTAAGATTTTATACTCAACCTCAAGCCTGTTGAAAATGTCTAATCCTATCACTCACTTTATACTTTTCCTGATTTCATAATGTGTCTATTTATATCTACTTTCCTACATATTTTCCCCAGTTCATATTTGTGACTGACTCTTCACATGTACTAACATTTACATTCCCTCTCTACTCAAAATGCTCTTGCGAAAGAACTTATGGTCCAAATCATATACTCACTCTTCTTCCTAAACCTACCGACTATCATCCGAATCCTATAAACTCTCCCTTTTTGACTGGATGTTCTCTTTTACATTCAATCATCCAAGGTACAAAGTCATATGATATTGTATATCGATTTATCTGAGACAACTGTGAAGAACATAATTCAAAGATAAGTATCCCACTCAAGGGCCCAATGCCCTTCGGGGCTTCAAATCTTACTTAGATTTCTGTTTTCATAATTATATTTCCCCGATAAATTCTTGTAAATATTGCAGGTTCCAAGTACCATTATTTATCCCACAGAATGATTCTTAATTCAAATGGAAAATGCTATTAACCCTAACCATACACTGTTCCCTCAATCTAACTTTACAAAGAGCAGGATCAGAGTTGGTCTTACAAAAGAGGAATGTTGGTGATCTTCCACCTGCTGAGAACCTCAAATGTCCATGCAGAAATGATCTCTGGAGAAGTTGTAGGCAGCTATGAAGGACCTGAGAGAGCACAAGTCATCTTCCATGGCAAACATCCTGGTCAGGATGAAGGGTTGTGTCTGAATCAGCCTTTCTCTTCTTAATGTAGAGAAGATGGACCTAACCAGGCCTGTGTGGAGAGCTGTTCCTGGGTGCCTATGGTTGATATACCATCCTAACTTGTGAAAGTGTCACAGGAAGTAGGGGCAGCCTTCATCTATTGGACCCTTGAATAGAACTGTTAGGACAAAGTGGTTGCCAAGGCAGTGACCTCATTCTGTTCCTGAAGGAAGTGACCTACCTCATTTCCTTGGTTCTGGAACTCTCTAAACTTGGGATGCAGGAAGCCAGGTACCCAGAGCCAATCCCAGTCCCAGTCCCAGTGGCTCACTTGTTTTGTGTTACTAAGGAAAGAGTCAGTCTTTCATGGTACCTACTGATGTGAGGATGGCCAAATGCTAGGGTCTTTCCTGAGAAAGCTGGTAGTGTCTCACCACAGGGTCCTGACAACTTCACAGATTTGGCCAAGGAGCCCATATCTGAGAATGGATAGTCCATTTCGGGGGAAAATAGTATGACCAAAAGTCAGAGGATGCTCCGGATAGTCACAGACCTACTTGGGGAAAGGAGGTGCCTTTTTGGGTGTGGGTGTCCTGTCTAGTAGAAAGCTTTCCAGCATTCATTCTTCCCAATTTATGAATGGACTGTGACTCACCTTATGAATGGGCAACACCTAATATCTCACTACGTTGCTGTTTTCTTCCTGAATTTTGGCCACTCTCGAGAATAGGCTTATGGTTTTGTGTCCAAGATATGTATCACCTCCAAGCTCTGTGACATGGCCATGTACATTATAACTGAAGGGAATGGGAGGATCTCAGAAAACTCAGATATCAATGTGACCAGTAAAGTCTCAGTGGAGAATCCTTGCTTTGGGCCATTTGCTTACCAATTGTTCCATTGCCCTGAAATTCAGGAAGGTCTTTGCCTCAGGCCACCACTTTCTGAAGCCTGAAGAAAACAGTTTTCAAATGGAAAAGAATGGGCATCACCTGTGGCTTTTTGCTTAATTGCTTTGGAAAGGGATGTGTCTGAATCAGCCTCTTGGTCCTGTGTGAGGCTGTGGCTTAGATTCTCAGCACCTGATGGATCTAAAGAAAGATTGCATGTGTGCTACAAAACCAAAATGGTCAAAATAGCAGTCATTGTGGATGAAGTTTCTCGCCATCTTCTGTAAGGTTCCTGACTTCTATCAAGTGAGAATAGGGATCCTTTGGGACAAATGAGTTCTTCAAATGCCTGCAGAGGCTAGACCATACATGCTTGGGTTTTCTCATGACTCCAATTCACATAAATAATCTATACCTGGCAGTCATTAGGCCTCAAATTGGAGAAGTGGAGCAGTAATAATGGCAGGCCTATTTGATCACTCGTGGTTCACAGAAAGGGTGTTCAGGCCACATTGACATTAGGCAAAATAGGGACAAGGGAGCACATTTTGGACCCTGTCTTGGACTGCACCCCTTATGGAAACCTCCACCCAGAGAATTTGATGAGTGTCTATATGGAAGAAGATGAGGGCCATGTGGAAGTGTTTTGGTTTTAATTGTGGTCATTTGTGTGGCGGTTGGAAGACATGACTGTGTCCACCATGAGTGGAACTCTGGTGTGATTCCCCTTAGAGACTGAGTTCTGGAACTGACCTCAGAGAAGAATTGCCATGAATTGTGTTGGGATTTCAGGAGGCCACTCATGAGAGTTGCTCTTGGAAACAGATCTAGGCCCAGGGTGGCTCTCCACAGAACACTGGGAATCTCAGCTAGGATATCACATGATTTCATTCTGAAAAACTTGGCAACCATAGTTGAGAGTCAAAAACACACATGGACCTTGCATTGTAGACCTCAGTGAGCCTAGCTTCATATGACCTTTTGGCCACTCTATGGGATGCATCGCCTGTGAGAGTTCTCCACAACTTTCATTGAAATGAGCTTCCTCACTATTTAATGTTTCCTGAATGAATTGAAATCCACAGTGTCTCCAACCTCATCTTTGAAAAATGGTTAGATAAATACCATGGAATTTTTGAAATTTTTATGACCAGGTGGCACTGGAGAACCTTTGGATGTCCTGTTGCTGATCATGAGTGTACTAGACAGTGCCTTGATTGACTGGGTTTCATGAAAATGGTGTAGAAGAAAGATTCCTGAATGTTGGAGCCTGCTGAGTAGTGACACAGAACTGTGGTGTGCAGGTGTGTGATAAAACATTTCTGGTGGGGCCATGTGGATCTGCCATTGACTTGCAAATTGCTTGTGGCTGAAATGGTGCAGCCCATAATCCCTTATATGTTTGACCTCTTTATATAAAGGCATCTTGTTATATGGAGAGGTTTCAGGGCAATCTTCAGAATCAGGTTGCAATGGTCAAGGGGGCAAGCTATGTGGGATAGAAGCCTGGTTGGTGTATTCTCCTGCAGACCCTGACCCACCACACGTGTGAGAAATCCCTCCAACACTGAGTCCCTGTTGATCTCCTTGTATTTTGTGAAGCAAATACTAAACTCCAAGTGCAGCAGCAAGAAACACCATGAAAAGTGGAAGATGAGCAAATGGCTTCACAGTCCACACGGGGAGGCACTTAGCCTTCAGTGGCCAGGTTTCCCTACAAAAAGAGAATTCAGCACTGCTGCCTCATGTTCATTGGAAAATAAGAAACCATGTCCTCCAGGTCACATCGATGCAGACCCAGCTTTGATTCTCTCCCTACAAAGAAGCTAAAGCGCCTGACAATAACATATATTTCTAGTGC
The DNA here is from genome assembly GCF_048772815.1 of Callospermophilus lateralis. Classification (NCBI taxonomy): domain Eukaryota; kingdom Metazoa; phylum Chordata; class Mammalia; order Rodentia; family Sciuridae; genus Callospermophilus; species Callospermophilus lateralis. Next base: position 80,958 of record NW_027514589.1, read on the forward strand.
CCAAGGTCAGGGGCAGTTTCTCAAGAAGTTTTAGGCTGGAAGAGCTCCATGGTTGTGGAGTGTTTACCTGTTATACCAGGACATGAGAAAAGACCACTGACTCCAATTAAAATCAAATTAATGCAAGCTTATTATTTCCACTGGCCGGGCTTATTCTCCCTCTCAAAATGGCGGAAACAAGACAGCCACCCCAACTTTCCTACAGCGCAGCTTTATAGCCCAGAAAGTTACACAAAGGTGGGTTACAGATAAGAGAACTCAGAGAAGCGTCACACTAATGCTAGTTTACATTTTTTTTTTTTTTGCTGGCCCCCTCATCAGAATTTATCAGGACCCTTAGAGCCTCAGCAATTGTCATTGTCTGGCCAGGGAAGGCCAATATTTATGAGGTGTCACTAAAGTTTCAGAGAGAGATGCTATCTGGTCAGAGAGCCAGGCATGGGTGAGTTCAAGGCATAGGCAGGCATTCAAAGGAGATTCAGAATTTGCAGTAATGTATAGTAAAGCCAAAATTATCTTTTCATGGTTTTGTGGCAAGATGGCTCCCAATTTTAATAAATGATCAGGTTGGGTCTATCATTCCCCCTTTTTTAATGTGTCCCTTCCAAATCTTTGATAGGGGATGGAAAGAGCAATGAGGGAATTTTAATCCCTCAGGTAACTGTCTCCAAATTTTTAGAACTCACCCAAAACTGGATTCCTGATTTTACCTGACATAATTAATTACTTATATTGATAGTCTATTTATTTTTTGCTCCATAGTTGTAAGACGAGAGGCGTCACTCATTTTGGCTTCTTCTAAGCTGAGAGAGGGTGACGTGAGTGGTGACCACGTAAGGGACATGAGTTGCCTTTTAGAAGTCAGTTGAGGGGCATGAGTTGCCTTTTAGAAATCAGTTTGGTTTGAAGTCTGGTTGGGGAAGAACAGGTTGTAAAGTCAGCTGGGGATGGGTTCTTCTATGTGAGAAACTAAAACCATGAGTACTGAAAAAATGTTGGAGCAGCTAGAACATGTCACTGTAAATAAGTTCCCTCAGCGGCTTTAATATCCCCAGTTATCAGGACTGTCAACTTAATATTTAACATTTAGTGTTACAGTTGTCCCTCCCCATAATATACAGTTTAATAATTTAATGTCATCTGATCTTGCAAAATCCTTTTACTAGTATGACCTCTGTGTGTAATATAGAAACCTTTAATTCTGTTACTCAGGGCAGGATAATCATACTAGCAAACACCAAGCCTACCTGTGTAGGTTAGGAATACCTCTAGGCCTTAAAATAAAAACTTCTGCCTCTGGCAGCTCCTATTGATAGTCTCTTTTTATAGATATCAGGCATTGCTGACTGAGAATCCTTCATTGTAGCCTCCAGTCTTACTTATTTTGGAAGGCTAACATAAAGTGAATACCTTAAAATATTATTATTATTATTATTATTATTATTATTATTATTATTATTATTATTATTTAAAATGCCAGGAATGACTGTATTTTGGTTTTAACTGTCTTTGCTAAGTGTTTAAGTTGAAGCTGTCAAACTGACTTTTGTTTCTATCTATTGTTAAAAGTAAGCTGAGCTTTTATGAAAGTCATTCCTGGGGAAACTTGAGAGCTGCTTCTCAGTTCTGCTAGTGCCATTTGTGCTAGGTGGGTCCAGGTCTTGCTTGACCATGTGGCTTCCCTTGGAAGCATCAGGGATGTCTCCCTTCTCTAATTACTCTCCTCTTTGTAACAAATGCACTGATTGGCTTTCTGTTCTCCAGTGGTCTCATTAATCTCCCTGATTGGGAGGTTATGAGGCCCAGAGTTTCAAAGGTCTTAGAGAAGTCCCCTGTTTCCTGGATTCAGACTGACTCAGAGGGCAAGAGACAAATATTGTTTTTCTTGGCTCTTTTCATGTAAATTTAATTTTAAATCCTAATCTTAATCATCCAGCAAATAAATTTTAACAGCCTTATATTAAGAATACTGGGCTTTAATGTCTATAACTTTATAATTATTTATCTTTCTATTAATTGGGATCTGTATTATTCTATCTGTCTTGTAGGTGATGACTTATTATCTTAAATTAACCCATGCTGTGTTCTTAAACAACACTTCTGTAAATCACTAATAGGGAATCTTTAGATCACTTATAAGTAAATTACAAAATAAAATTTTGTAACAAGTGTAAAAATACTTAGTTTGTGTAATAGCTACCCTGAAATTTTTAGCTGAGTTATACATTATATCCCCTGTTTGAAATCCCAGTAATCTTGACAGAAAAAAAAACAACTTTTGAACAATACTTTAAATGAAATAAAATCTGCCCTACTTCTTTCATAGTCATTCTCACATGTAGTAAGATGGGACACAGAGCCTTATCTCAGGTAAGGCAGGGCTCTTTATAAATCTTAAGTGTTTTAGTTCTAAAGATAATCTTTGTTTTTTTTGAATATCATTTTACAAAGTTTACATAAATTGTTTGAGGTCACATGAACATTAGCTAACATCATATGATATCACTTTTAAAACATGAATTTAATAAACGCTGAAAGTTTTTAACCTTTACATAGATAAGGCTCTCATTAACATAAAAATACATTTAAATTGTTCCCCAATGTAAAAAGTAACATAAAACTTTACATATCTTATTGATAACAGGTAAATGAATGCCCAATATATATTTTTTTACCATACGAATTCAGAACACCAGCTTGATATAATGCTCTTTCAAAGTTTCTACCTTACAGACTTGTATACCTGAAAGATATGAGCACATTAATAACATCACAATTACATTGATGTTTCTACATTAAGCAAGTTTAGCTTTTAAAGAAATGGCAGTACAGTGCTCAAAAATAACAGTTCTTATTTAATCAGTTGTTTAATTTTTACGGTTGCTTGCTCTAGAAAAAATAAAACTTAATAAACACAATGTTATGGGTAAATTTATGTTTTAAAAAAATTTTGTCTCTTTAACACATGACTGATTTTTACACTTTAATTCAAACTTGTACAGACCGTAATAAATCAATCAGAAATCTAACAAATGTACTCATGAATGAGTAATCCCATATCAAATTTACTTTACTTATTTATCAATATATTAGACAAATGTTTTGAACAGTGTAAACCATTTTTTTGTTGAAGGAAAAGTCCTAGAACCAAGGCATATTAGAACTTTTGTAGACATTAATATTTTATTAGAATTTTGAACACCTAGAAAAACTTGTAAACTTAAATTTAAAGACATTTATTTTAATCTTTTTATCCAATTTCAATTGAACCATTTAAATCATGTGAATTAAAGATCTTTGGATCCACATTTTAAAATTTGTTTTTTATGACCGTTTTTTAATGAGTGCTCTTTATATATGTTAATTTTTGTATCATATATATGATATATGGACATATGTATATATAGACATACAACACATAACAAAAGTGTGCACACATAATAATAGTAAAGGTCTTGTAGCTTTTTGCAGGTGAAATATCCATTGCAATGTTTCAAAAACTCCACAGTTGGTCAAAGATAGAACTGATCAGAAAAACATTAAACTAGGTCTGTAGGATCAAAATCATGAGCTCAAAAAAATGAAGAATCTAAGGAAAAAATACAAGAGTCCTAGAAAAAATGACTGGTAATTAATTAGTAAATACAATACAATTTAACTTTTTTCCCCCTTAGGACTCATATCAGTCTCCTATGGAGCTTGCAGGCTTCTTCATTTGCATTTCAACATAAGTCCTAGCTGAGGTCTGGAAGGAGCAGGGAAAAGCTGCTATTCTGAGCAGACACCTCAGGCCTAAGGCATTTCAAACATAATATTCAGGTTTGGATGTTGAAAATTATGATACAAGTTTAAGACACAATTCACAAAATTTTATATCTTTACATCTTGTTTTGTCAACAGATACCATACTATGATTTACTATCCTTGTCCAAATTAATGCACTGGTACACACAGTGACATTTTCCCAGGCTACCCAGTTCAAAATTGGTGAAAAATAGCCTGAATGATTGGGAAGTTACTTGCCAACTTGGAAGTAATGTTCTATAGTGTTTCCATCCTAAGTATTTAAGTTCTCTGGCATGAATTATCTGAAATCATAAACTAAACAATTACCTAAACCCGACTTTTAACTGCAAGATAGTGTAATGCTTAAAAAACCCATTCAGACATCAGATCGTTACAATAAAACATCATCATTTAGACCACATTGAGCTAAGATCATTCCCAAGAAACAATTTATAATATGAACACATTATTGCACAACTCTTACAGGGACAGAAACAAAGACACAAGACAGACAGAAAAGAGCTCCAGACAATGGATGACAGAAACCTTTAAAACAGAGCAGATCAAGTGGTAGCGCGCTTGCCTGGCATGTGTGCAGCCTGGGTTTGATCCTCAGCACCACATACAAACAAAGATGTTGTGTCCACTGAGAACTAAAATATAAAAAAAGCATTAAAAATTTCCTCTCTCTCTCTCTCTCTCTCTCTCTCTCTCTCTCTCTCTCTCTCTCTCTCTCTTTAAAAAAAAAACAGAGCAGATAAGAGAAAAATGTCCTACACCAGTGGCACCATAGATGTCCCCACAAGGGAACCAGATGTTTTCACAGAGGGACAACCTGAAATGTAAAATCAAGCGTCTCCCTGGTGACTTTACTGCATTTAGTGTCCCCTTTTTCTTTTTCTCTTTTTTAAGAAAACAGAGGTGGCATAATTCTTACAATGCAACGAAGGAAGCAGGTAATTCTCTGTAGCAACAGGGCTTTGGCAGCTGCTGGGAGTCCCTTAGTCCCTCTTTTTACTTACAGGATTAGCTCCTCTGGTTCGGTTCCACCCCAAGCACGCTCCATCTCCTAACATTTCAGTAATCAGCTCTCAAAAAGTTCCGGGGCGGGGGGGGGGGTACCAAAATTTGTAACTTAAAGTTTGGTTCCTGAATTTGAAGCCCATTCATGCCAATTTAATAATGAGGACAGGGTTTGAGAAAAAGAAAAAGGGAGTTTTACTGCTTTGCTAACAAAGGAGAAACACAGGGGTCTCTGTCCAAAGGTTGTGACTCTCTTGATCTGAAAGGACAAGGGGTTTTAAAGGAGTTTCACTTGTTAACATGGGAGATACTCAGTTCTTAGGTCCCCAGCAGGCATTGCCCTGTGCAGTGTGTTTGCTCCAGGCAGCAAGCTAGGGGCTTCTCTCATCCTGCTTAACAAAGGGGGTAAAGATCATCAAAGTTCTTTAAAACACAGCCCAAAGGGGTGTCAGTCTTTCTTGCTTTATTACCCTTTTTCACGTCCAATATCTTTGTTTTTACCACAGAAATCACACAACAAAACACACAAAAACAAACAAACAAAAAACATGTAGAACACAGAAAAAAACACACAAAAAAACTTAAACTCGGTGAAGAAACAGAAAAACAGAGGAGCAATGGAACATCTTGCTAATGCTCCGGGATTGGAGCTCCTGCGTGCCCATTGGCACCTCTCTACCTTTACAGTGGAATTCCCTAAAGAACAGAACAGAGAACAGAACGATTCTCGTTACTGTCCCAGACAGGAGTATATTTGTGCCTCCCCAGGCCACCTCTCTGTCATCAGAAGAGATTTCCCTTAACCAGATATCAGATGTTATACAGGTGCCACTTACCTATGGAGGCCTCCTCCAACATGTGCTTACCAATAATTTTAGTGTGGTGGTTCACTGCAGTGCTCCCCGGACCAAAAGCTTACTCCAAAGCCTTGGAACTTGCCTCTCCAGGCTGGAGCCCTGGAGGGAAGGCCAGCTTCAGAATTTCCAGCAGTCAGGTCTTGTGATCTGTTGGGGCAGGGTCATCTCACTGCGGAACTACAAAATGTTAGACCAGGACACAAGAAAAGACCACTGACTACAATTAAAGTCAAATTAAGAAAGCTTATTATTTCCAATGGCTGGGCTGCCTCTTCCTCTCAAAACAGCAGAAACAAGACAGCAAACCCACCTTTCCTACAGCCCAGCTTTATAGCCCAGAAAGTTACACAAACGGGGGGTTACAGAAAACAGAATTTTGATAAGCATCACACTAATTTTCGTTTACATTTTTTTTTTTGCTGGCCCCAGCATCAGAAATTATGAGCACCATTAGAGCCTCAGAGAGGGTCGTTGTCTGGCCAGGGAAGGCCAATATTTATGAGGTGTCACTAAAGTTTCAGAGAGGGCTGTGATCTGGTCAGAGAGCCAGGCATGGGTGAGTTCAAGGCACTGGCAGGCATTCCAAGCAGGTTCAGAATTTGCAGTAATTCATACTATAGCCAAAATTATCTTTTTATGGTTTTGTGACAAGATGGCTCCTAATTTTAATTAAAGATTCTGTTGGGTGTATCAACCGTGTCCCTTACTTTTGGAAACTCCTCTACAACTTCCAAGGTTGTGAACTCCTGAGCATTTTCCAATCCAGATATGTATTCACAGATTTTCTAACTCTTCTCTTCTAATTGTGTCTTACTTGGTGCAAAGGTAATGTCAAGACATTATTCTGGATGAGAGTGGGAAGATTTTTTTCAGCACATATTTGCATATACATTGGATTCATTTTCCAATTTTCCATTCAAAATACTGAATCCCTGACACTAACCCAGAGCTTACTAGATTCTAACTACTAATACTAATATGATGGAGAAAAATAACCCAAACAGAATTGAAATACAAGCAGTTCAGAGGAGGCATGGTGTATACTGGACTTGCCTTTTGCAAGATAAAGGGTAGCTGTTATAAATCTAGTGTATTTTTTATTAAAATAGTTATGTGTTTTTAAAGTTAACAAATATGTCAATTTCTTACTCCCTTTCTCTCTAGCCTATTCCACACAAGTATTTTTATATGAACATATAGAATCCTACATGGTATCACACGTACATTTGTGTGAGGTCCCTGACTTGGCAGATACAAATTGTGAGAAGATATCACTCCTCCTAAATGCTGTTGAAACTGAAAATTAAACCTATGGGTGAGCTTCCTAGTAGAACATTATACATAAATCCATTTTCAGTAAAATAAATATTATTTTTCATCTGTGGATGTTATATATTTCATGATGAATTACGTTTTTTATATATATTGCTACTATTTAATGTCTGTGTTTGGTGTGTGTGTGTGTGTGTGTGTGTATATATATATATATATATATATATATATATATATATATATATATACACTCTACAGATATTTCAAAATATGAATTACATGTGTCTTATATACACTCTGAAAATTCATTAATGTTCATGTATGTGGATTAATAATCAACTTCTCACAAGATTTATCTCAGAAATATTCATCCACTTGAAATACATATTTGTTTTCTAGAACAGAAAACTCACTACAGCAAATGGTGGTTACAAATATTAATATTTCTACAGTAATTGACCCAGTTTATCATCAATGCAAGTGGATTCCTATGGGACATGATGAGTATTTTGACGTTCATTTTTATTCAACAAAGGTACATTAATATTTCTTCAGTTTTTGCACTTCATAATATATATATTTCTTACACAAGTTCACAAATTTATAGGCATTTGTTACACTTTCAATCACTTCCTGCTTCAGAACACATGCATTCCTCCAGGTTTCTTGACTGGTCTTTTCATGAGACTTCTTTTCAAACAAATTATTTTCAATTTCCATAATCACTTTTGAAGCAAAACTCACACACACTTCATGATAAACAATAACCCTAATATTGCTATTAGATGTATAACTGGTTGGAATGAATGATTGTATATCAATATAAGATTTCCTGTATAGTTTCAGATGTCAATTCAATCCATTATTTAAGTTTGAACCACTTACATTACTTATTCACAGTATGGTCTATTCATGCATTATCTCTATATTCATAGACACAGGGTACACCTATTTGCACCCCCAATAATAATTTATACGTCTTCAAATATTGCTCCCAGAAATGTTGGAAGAAATACTCATGTCACCTGATCTACACATACATTTTATCACAGTAATATTCTGGACATAAAATGCAAAGTTCACGCTTATGATTGTACCATCTCCTAAGTGGAAAGTGAGCATGGATTCCTAAAACATCCATGTTAACTTTGCCTAATGCTCTCAAATGTAAATCCTATTGGTGAATACATATTTGTTTCTTCCTAAGATTATATATTCAACCTCAAGCCTGTTGAAAATGTCTAATCCTATCACTCACTTTATACTCCTGCTGATTTCCTAAAGTCTCTATTGATATCTGCTTTCCTACATATTTTCCCTAGTTCATTATTGTGACTGACCCTTCTCCTGTGCTGACACTGAAATTCACTCTCTACCCGAAACCCTATTGCTAAAGAACGTTTGATCCAAATTCTATAATCACTCTTTTTCCTAAACGTAAAGGCTGTCTTTCTAATCCTACCGACTATCCCTTTTTGACTGGATGTTCTCTTTGACATTCAATCATCCAAGGTAGAAGGTCCTATCCCATTTTATATCGATTTATCTGAGACATCTGTGCAGAATGTAATTCTAAGCTAAGTATAACAATCATGGGCCCAATGCCCTTCTGGGCTTCAAATGTTACCAAATTTATGTTTTCATACTTATATTTAACCTATATATTATTGTAAATATTGCAGATTCCCAATACTTTTAGTCATCCCACAGAATGATATCTAACCCAAATCAAACCTGTTATTAACCCTAACCATACACTGTTCCCTCAATCTAACTTTACAGAAAGGCAGGCCCAGAGTTGGTATTTCAATACAGGAATGTAGGGGATCTTCCACATTCTGAGAAACTCAAAGATCCATGTAGAAATGAACTCTGGAGAAGTTGTAGGCAGCTATGAAGGACCTGAGAGAGCAAAAGTCATCTTCAATGGCAAACAACCTGGTCAGGAAAAAAAGTTTTGTCCGAATCAGCCTCTCTGTTCTTAATATAGAGAAGATGGACCAAACCAGGCCTGTTTGGAGAGCTGTTCCCTGGTGCCTATGTTTGATATACCATTCTAACTTGTGAAATGTCACAGGAAGTAGGGGCAGCCTCCATCTTCTGGGACACTTGGAAGCAACTGTTAGGACCAAGTGGTTGCCAAGGCAGTGACCTCATTCAGTTCCTAAAGGAAGTGACCAACATCACTTCCTTGGTGATGGAACTCTCTGAACTTAGGATCCAGGAAGCCAGGCACCCAGAGCCAGTTGCAGTACCAGTCCCAGTGGGCTCACTTGTTTGGATTTACCAAGGACAGAGTTAGTCTTTCTTGGTACCTGCTGATGTGAGGATGGAAAAAGCAAGGAGAGCTCTGAAGAGGGGCCTTTACTGAGAAAGCAGGTAGTGGCTCACCGCTGGCTTCTGACAACTTCACAGAGTTGGCCAAGGAGACCAGACCTGAGACAGGACAGGCAATTTCGGGAAAACATAGTATGGCCCACCAGTCAGAGGACACTCCGGATAGTCACAGACATATTAGGGAGAAGGTGGTGCCTTTGTGGTTGTGGGTTTGAGTTTGTGGTTTTTCTCATGCTCTGAGAATAGGTAGGAAAGGCGGTTTGTTTGGTTTGGAGTGGACAGATTCTAGTATGTCTTTTGACAAGGTGAGTGTTTCTATATCTGTGTATCCCACTGTTTCTTGGTTGTAGACATTAGGAAAGAGAATGCATCAATGGATGTGTCCTGTCTAGTAGAAAGCTTCCCAGCATTCATCCTCCCCTATTTATGAATGGACTGTCACTTGCCTTAGGGATGGGCAACACCTACTTCCTTACTAAGTCCCTGCTTTCATCAGGAATTCTGGCCACTCTCCAAAATAGGCTCATGGTTTTGTGTGCAAGATATGTACCACCTCCAAGCTCTGTGACATGGCCATACACTGGATAGCTGAAGGGAATGGGGAGCATCTCAGAAATCTCAGATATCAGTGTGATCAGGAAAATATCAGTGGAGAAACCCTGCTTTGGGCCTTTTGCTTACCTATTGTTCTGTTGCCCTGAATGTCAGAAAGGTCTTTGCCTAAAGCCACCACTTTGTGAAGCCTGAAAAAAACAGTTTTTAAATGGAATTGAATAGGCATCACCTGTGGCTCTTTGATTAATTGCTTTGGAAAGGGACTTGTCTAAATCAGCTTCTTGGCCATGTGTGAGGCTGTGGCTTAGATTCTCAGCACCTGATGGATCCAAAGAATGATCCCATGTGTGCATCCAAAACCAAAATTGCAAAAATTTCAGTCATTGTGGATGAAGTCTCTTGCCTTCCTCTTTTAGGTTACTGATCTCAATCAAGAGAGAATAGGGATTCTTTCTTTCAAATGAGCTCTTCAAACCCTGCAGAGGCTAGCCCATAGGTGCTTGGGTTTTCTCATGACTCCAAATCACATTAAGAATCTATACCTGACAGTCATTAGGCCTCAAATTGGAGAAGCAGAGCAGTATTAAAGACAGGCCTATTTGACGACTCCTGGTTCACAGAAAGGGTGTCCAGCCCACCCTGACTTTAGCCAAATGAGGAGCAAGGGAGATTATTTTGAACACTGTCTTGGGCTGCACCCCTCATGGAAAACTCCAGCCATAGGTTATGATGAGTATCTATGTGGAAGAATATGAGGGCCATGAAGGAGTGTTTTGGTTTTAATTGTGGTCATTTGTGTGGCAGTTGAATGAGATGACTGTGTCCATTTGGGCTTGAACTCTGGAGTGATTCCCCTTAGAAAATGAGTTCTGGTACTGAACTCAGAGAAGCATTGTCATGAATTTTTGGGGATTTTAGGAAGCCACCCATGAAAGTCACTCTTGGAAACTGAGATCTAGTCCCAGGGTGGCTTTCTAGAGAGCACTGTGAATCTCAGCCAGGATATCATATGATTTTATTCTGAAAAACTTGGCAGCAATATTTGAGAGTCAAAACACACATGGACCTTACATTGTAGAACTCAATGGGCCTGGCTTCATGTGACCTTTTGGCCACTCTTTGGGAAGCCTTGCCTGTGAGTGTTCTCCAGAGCGTTCATTGAAATGAGCTTCCTCAACACTTAATGGTTCCTGAATAAATTGAAACCCATAGTGCCTCCAACTTCATCCTTGAAAAAAGTGGAAGATATATACCATGAAATGTTTTAAATTCCCATGACCAGGTGGCACTTGAGAACCTTTGGATGTCCTGTTGCTGATCATGAGTGTTCCAGACAGTGCGTTGATTGACTGGGTTTCATTTAAATGGTGTAGAACAGAGATGCCAGTAAGTTGGAGCCTGTTGAGTAGTGGGCCAATTGCAGTGGTGTGCAAGTGTGTGATAAAACATTTGTGGTGGGTCCATGTGGATGTGCTATTGGATTCCAAATGGCTTGGGACTGACATGGTGCAGCCAGCAGATCCTTATATGTAAAGGTATCTTGTTATTTAGAGAGATTTCAGGGAAATTTTCAGAATAAGGTTGCTATGGACAAGGGGGTAATCTATGTGGGATAGAAGCCTGGTTGGTGCTTTCTCCTGCAGATCCTGACCCACCACACATGACAGAACTCCCTCCAACACTGTCTCCCAGTTGAACTTGTTGTATTTCACGAAGCGAATACCAAAGTCCCAGTGCAGCAGCAATAAAAACCACGAAAAGTGGAGGAATACCAAATGGCTTCACAGTCCACACGGGAAGAAAATTAGCCCCAGTGTCACCAGTTAACCTACAAAGAGAGAATTCAGCAATGCTGCCTCATGTTCAATGTAAAAAAAGAAACCATGTCCTCCAGGTCACATAGATGCAGACCCAGCTTTGATGGTCTCACTAGAAAGGAAGATAAAGCTCCTGAGAATAACATATATTTCAAGTGCCCAACCTAGGAGGCAGTTTCTCAAGAAGTCTATAGGTCAACAGCGCTCCATGTTTGTGGAGTGTTTACCCACACAGGTAATGTCAAGTCATTGTTCTGGATTAGAGTGGGAAGATTTTTTGTGTAGCACATATTTACATACACATTAGATTCCTTTTCTAATTTTCCATTCGAAATACTGAAACCCTGACACTAACACATACCCTACTAGACTCTGACTACTAATCCGAATATGATGGAGAAAAATAACCCAAAGAGAATAGGAATACAAGCATATCAGAGGAGGTATGGTGTATATTTGGACTTTCCTTTTGCATTATATAGGGTAGAAGTTATATATCTAGTCAATTTTTTGTTGGAATAGTTCTCCATGTGTTGTAAAGTTAACACATATGTGAATTGCTGTCTCCGTTTCTCTGTAGCTTATTCAGCACATGTATATTTATATGCACAAATAGAATCCTTCCTGGTTTGAAACATACATACTTGTGTGGTGGATGACTTGGCAGATACAAATTGTAAGAAGAGATCACTTCTCCTAAACACTGTTGGACCGAAAATTCAACCTATGGGTTAGCTTCCTAGTTGATTAACACTATACGTAAATCCATGATCTGTAAAATGAATATTTTTGGATCTGTGGATAGTATATTCCGTGGTGAATTTCGATTGGCATATATATTGCTGTTTTTAATGTCTCTGTGTGTGTGTGTGTGTGTGTGTGTGTATAAATACATACATATATATATATATATATATATATATATATATATATATATTCTCGAGACTTGTCAAAACTTGAAATATATGTGTCTTATTATACACTCCCTTAATTCATTCATATTCATGTATGTGGATTTATAATCAAATTTTCACAAGATTATTCTCAGAAATATTCATCCACCTGAAATACATATTTGTTTCCTAGTACTGAAAACTAACTTCTGTGAATGGTGCTTACAAATACTAATATTTCTACAGTAACTGACCCAGTTTAACATCAATGCAAGTAGATTCCTATGGGACATGTTTTGAATTTAGACGTTCATTTTCATTCAACACTGGTACATTATTATTTCTTCAGTTTATGCACATCATCGGATATATATTTCATCCACAATTAACAAATTTATAGGCATTTGTTTCATTTTCAATCACTTTCTGCTTCAGAAAACATGTATACCTATGTTTTCACTATACCTACATGTTTCTTGATTGGTCTTTTCATGAGACTTCTTTCCAAACACATTATTTTCGATTTCCATAATCACTTTTGAATCAAAACTCACACACCCTTCATGATATACCATAACCCTAATGTTACCATTACATGTATAACTGGTTGGAATGAATGAGTGTATATCAACATAAGATTTCTTATATATTTTCAGATATCAATTCAATCCATAGTTTAAAGTGGAAACAGTTATATTATTTATTCACAGTATGATCTATTCATGCATTATCTCAATATTCATAGACAGATGGTAAAATTCTTGGTCCCCCCAATACTAATTTATATGTCTTCAAAATATTGATCCTATATGGTGGGAAAAAACCTCATGTCACCTTATCTACATATACATTTTATCACAGTACTATTCTGGACACAAAATGCAAAGGTCACACTTATGATTGTACCAAAGCCGAAATGAAAAATGAACATGGATTACTAAAAACATCCATGTCCATGTTGCCTAATGCTCTCAAATGTCAATCCCATTGGTGACTACATGTTTGTTTCTTCCTAAGATTATATATTCAACCTCAAGCCTGTTGAAAATGTCTAATCCTATCACTCACTTTATACTTTGCCTGATTTCCTAAGGTCTCTATTGGTATCTGCTAACCTACATATTTTCCCCAGTTCATCATTGTGACTGACTCTTCACATGTGCTGATATTTACATTCACTCTCTAAATAAAACCCCATTGCTAAAAAACTTTTGTTCCAAATCCTATACTCACTCTTCTTCCTGAACATACCGACTATCTTCCTAATCCTACTGACTATCCCTATTTGACGGGATTTTCTCTTATACATTCAATCATGCAAGGTACAAGGTCCTATGCCATTGTAAATCGATTTATCTCAGACATCTGTGCAGAATGTAATTCAACGCTAAGTACCCCAATCAAGGGCCCAATGCCCTTCTGGGCTTTAAATCTTACCAAGATTTCTGTTTTCATACTTATATTGAAGGTTTAATAAAATATTTACTTGTCACTTCCTGTTTTTCTGTATGCTTAACAAAACTCTGTTGAAATCTTGAGAACTGTTAGCTAATCTTGTTCCCAGACTGTGCTGTCCCCAACTGCCAAACAATATACTCCCTCACCCAATTGCTCGCAAACCACCCACTCAAGCATTAGGCAACCTGAACATGGATGTTTTTAGTAATCCATATTCACATTCCATTTAGGCTTTGGTTCATTCATAAGTGTGAATTTTGAATTTTCTGTCCAGAATATTACTGTGATAAAATGTATATGTAGATCAGGTGACATGAGTATTTCTTCCACCATTTCTAGGAGCAATGTTTTGAAGTCATATAAATTAGTATTGGGTTTACAAAGAGGTGTACCCTGTGTCTATGAATATAGACATAATGCATGAAGAGACCATACGGTAAATAAATAATATAACTGGTTGCACTTTAAATAATGGATTGAATTCATATCTGAAAATATATAAGAAATCTTATATTGATATACAATCATTCATTCCGACCAGTTATACATCTAATGGTGATATTAGGGTTATGGTGTATCATAAAGGGTGTGTGAGTTTTTCTTCAATGTGATTATGGAAATCGAAAATAATGTGTTGGAAAGAAGTCTCATGAAAAGACCAGTCAAGAAACATGGAGGAATACATGTGTTCTGAAGCAGGAAGTGATTGAAAGTGAAACAAATGCCTATAATTTTGCGAAATGTGGATGAAATATATATCCAATGATGTTCATAAACTGAAGAAATAGTAAAGTACCAGTGTTGTAAAAAAGTGAACGTCAAAATACACAACATGTCCCATAGGAATCTACTTACATTGATGTTAAACTGGGTCAATTACTGTAGAAATATTAGGATTTGTATGCACCATTCACTGAAGTTAGTTTTCAGGACTAGGAAACAAATATGTATTTCAGGTGGATGAATATTTAAGAGAATAATCTTGTGAAAAGTTGATTATAAAACCACATACATGTATATTAATGAATTTAGGGAGTGTATAATAAGACACATATATTTTATATTCAAATAAATCTGGAGTGTGTGTATATATATATATATATATATATATATATACACACACACACACACACACACACACATACACACACACAGAAATTAAAAAGTAGCAATATATATGCCAATCGTAATTCATCGTGAATTACATATCATCCACAGATCCAAAAATATTTATTTTACTTATCATGGATTTATGTATAATGCTGTTCTACTTGGAAGCTCACCCATAGGTTGAATTTTCATTTCCAACAGTGTTTAGGAGGAGTGATCTCTTCTCACAATTTGTGTCTGCCAAGTCAACCACCTCACAAGAATGTACGTGTGATACAAGTAGGAATCTGTATGTGCATATAGAAATACATGTTCTGAATAGGCAACAGATAAAGGGAGACAGGAATTCACATATTTGTTAACTTTAAAAACATATGGAGTAGTATTTCAATTAAAAATTGATTAGATTTATATCACCAACCCTTTATCATGCAAAAGGCAAATACAACTATACACCATGCCTCCTCTGAACTGCTTGTGTTTCTATTCTGTATGGGTTATTTTTCTGCATCATATTAGGATTAGTAGTCAGAGTCTAGTAGGGTATGGGTTAGTGTCAGAGATTCAGTATTTAGAATCGAAAATTAGATAATGAATCCAATGTGTATGCAAATATATGCTTCATAAAAATATTCCCAGTCTCATCCAGACAATGCCTTGACATTACCTTGGCAAGACACAATTAGAGAAGAGTTAGAAAAGCAGTGAATACATATCTGGAATGTAAAATGCTCAGGAGTTCACAACCTTTTGGTGGTAAAGCGGTTTCCAAAAGTAAGGGACAGGGTTGATATATCCAAACTGATATTTTAATAAATTTGGGAGCCATCTTGCCACAAATCCATGAAAAGATAATTTTGGCTTTACTATAAATTACTGAAAATTCTGAACCTGCTTGGAATGCCTGCCCATGCCTTGAACTCACCCATACTTGGCTCTCTGACCAGATAGCAGCCCTCTCTGAAACTTTAGTGACACCTCAAAATTATTGCACTTCCCTGGCCAGAAAACAACCCACTCTGAGGCTCTAATGGTCCTCATAATTTCTGATGTTGGGGCCAGCAAGAAAAAGCAAAAATGTAAACTACCAATAGTGTGATGCTTGTCAAAGTTCTGTTATCTGTAACACCCCTTGTGTGTAAATTCCTGGGCTATAAAGCTGGGCTGTAAGAAAGGTGGGTTTGCTGTTTTTTTTCCGCAGTTTTGGGAGGGAGACATCTTAGGCTGTTGAAATAATGAGCTTGCATTAATTTGATTTTAATATGAATCTGTGGTCTTTTATTCATCCTGGTCTAACGTTTTGGAGTTCTCCAGCGAGATGACCCTGCCCCAACAGATCACAAGACCAGATTGCTGGAAATTCAGAAGCTGACCTTCCCTCCAGGGTTCCAGGCTGGAAAACCAAGTTCCAAGGACTTGGAGTGAGCCTTTGGTCCTTGGAGCACTGCAGTGAACCACCGCACTAAAACTATTAACAAGCACCTGGTGGATGAGGTCTCCATAGGTACGTGGCACCTTTATAACATCTAATATATTGTTAAGGGAGATCTCTTCTGATGACAGAGAGGTGGCCTGTGGAGGCTCACATATACTCCTCTCCAGGACAGTAACGAGAATCATTCTCTCCTCTGTTCTGTTCTGAGGGGAATTGCTCTGGAAGTGTAGATAGGTGCCAACAGGCATGCACTCGCTCCTACCCAGGAGCTTTAGCAAGACGTTGCATTGCTCCGCTGTTTTTTGTTTCGGTGCCGGGTTTCTGTTTTTTTTGTGTGTGTTTTGTTCTGTGTTCTATATGTTTTTTGTTTGTTCGTTTTTGTACATTGTGTTGTGTGATTTCTGTGGTAAAAACTTAAGGATATTGGACGTCGAAATGGGTAATAAAGCAAGTAAACCTGACACACATTTGGACTGTGTTTTAAGGAACTATGATGAACTTTACCCCCCTTTGTTAAGCTGGATGAGAGAAGCCCCTAGCTTGCTATCTGGAGCACACCCACTGCAGAGGGCAATGCCTGCTGGGGATCTAAGAACTGAGTATCTCCCAGGTTAACAAGTGAAACTACTTTCAAACTCCTTGTCACTCCAGATAAGGAGAGTCACAAACTTTGGGAAAAGTCCCCTGTGTTTCTCCTTTGTTCGCAAAGCAATAAACCTCTATTTTTCTTTTTCTCAAAACCCTGTCCTCATTTTTAAATTGGCATTAATTGGCGTCAAGTTCAGAAACCTAACTTTAAGTTACAAATTTTGATACACCACTTCCCAAAAGACCCAGAACTTTTTGAGAGCTGACTACTGAAATGTTAGGAGATGGAGCGTGCTTGGGGTGGAACCGAACCAGAGAAGTTAATCCTGTAAGTAAAAGGAGGGACTGAAGGACTCTCAGAAGCTGCCAAAATCCTGTTGCTTCAGGGAATTCCCTTTTTCCTTCCCTGCAATGTAAGGATTATGCCACGTCTGTCTTGTTAAAAAAGAGAAAAAGAAAAAGTGGACACTAAATGCAGTAAAGTCACCATGGAGACGCTTGATTTCAAATTTCAAGTTGCCCCTCTGTGAAAACATCTGGTTCCCTTGTGGGGACATCTATGTTGCCACTGGTGTAGGAGATTTTTCTCTTATCTGCTCTCTTTTAAAGGCTTCTGTCTGTCAGCCATAGTCTGGAGCTCCCTTCTGTCTGTCTTGTGTCTTTGTTTTTGGCCCTTTAAGACGTGCAATAATGTGTTCATATTATAAATTGTTTCTTGGAAATGATCATAGCTGAATGTGTGTCTAAATTATGATGTTTTATTGTAACAATCTGGTATCTGAATGGGTTTTAGAATATTGCACAATCTTGCAGTTAAAAGTCTGGTTTAGGTAATTGTTTAGTTTATGATTTCAGATAATTCATGCCAGAGAACATAAATACTTAGGATGGAAAACTAGAGAACTCTACTTCCAAGTTGGCAAGTAACTTCCCAATCATTCAGGCTTTTTTTTTCACCAATTTTGAATTGGGTAGCCTGGGAAAATGTCACTGTGTGTACCAGTGCATTAATTTGGACAAGGATATTACTATAATATATCATATTATGGTATCTGTTGACAAATCAAGATGTAAAGATATAAAATTTTGTGAATTGTATCTTAAACTTATATCATATTTTCAACATCCATACCTTAAAATTTTGGTTAAAATGCTTAGGCCTGAGGTGTCTGCTCAGAATAGCAGTTTTTTCCTGCTCCTTCCAAACCTCATCCAGGACTTAGATTAAAATTCAAATTAAAGAAGCCTGCAAGCTCAGTAGGAGACTGATCTGAGTCCTAAGGGGAAAAAAAAGGGTAAATTATATGGTATTTACTAATTACTGGCAAGTCATTTTTTCTAGGACTCTCATTTTTTTCTTAGATTCTGCATTTTTTTTTTGATCTCATGATTTTCATCCTACAGACCTAGGTTAACGTTTTTCTGATCAGATCTATCTTTGACCAACTGTGGAGTTTTTGAAACATTGCAATGAAGATTGCACCTGCGAAAAGCTAAAGGCCTTTACTATTATTCTGTGTGCACACTTTTGTTTTGTGTTGTATGTCTATATATACATATGTCCGTATATCATACATATGAAACACAAATTAACATATATAAGGAGCGCTCATATAAACGAATTTTAAAAAGTGGATCCAAAGATCTTTAATTCATGTGATTTAAATGGTTCAATTGAAATTGGAAAAACAGATAAAAATAAATGTCTTTAAATTTAAACTTAAAAGTTTTTCTAAGTATTCAAAAATCTAATAAAATATTAATGTTTATAATACATCTGATATGAGTTGGTTCTAGGACTTTTCTTTCAAAAAAAATGGTTCACACTCTTCAATACATTTTTCTAATATTTTGATAAATAAGCAAATTAAATATAATATGGGATTACTCATTCATGAATACTTTTTTTAGATATCTGATTGATTTACTAAGGTCTGTATATGTTTGTACTAAAGTCTGTAAAAGATTGTAAAAATCAGTCATGTGTTAAAGAGAAAAAATTTCTTAAAGCATAAGTTTACCCATAACATTGTGTTTATTAAGTTTTATTTTCTCTAGAGCAAGCAATCATAAAAATTAAACAACTGATTAAATAACAACTGTTATTTTAGAGCACTGTACTGTCATTTCTTTAAAAGCTAACCTCGCTTAATGTAGAAACATCAATGTAATTGTGATGCTATTAATGTTCTCATATCTTCCAGGTATACAAATCTGTAAGGTAGAAACTTAAAAGATCATTATATCAAGCTGGTGTTCTGAAGTTTTATGGTAAAAAATATATTGGACATTCATTTACCTGTTATCAATAAAATATGTAAAGTTTTATGTTACTTTTTACATTGGGAACAATTTAAATATATTTTTAAGTTAATGAGAGCCTAATCTATATAAAGGTTAAGAACGTTCAGCCTTTCTTTAATACATGTTTTAAATGTGATATAATATGATGTTAGCTAATGTTCATGTGACCTCAAACAATTTATGTAAACTTTGTAAAATGATATTCAAATAAACAATGATCATCTTTAGAACTAAAACACTTAAGATTTATAAAGAGCCCTGCCTTACCTGAGATAAGGCTCTGTGTCCCATCTTACTACATGTGAGAATAACTACAAAAGCTGTAGGTCAGATTTTATTTCATTTAAAGTTATGTTCAAAAGTTGTTTTCTTTTCTGTCAGGATTACTAGGATCTCAAACAGGGGATATGATGTATAACTCAGATAAAAAATTTAGGGTAGCTATTACACGAACTAAGTATATTTACTCTTAATATTATTTTGAAAATTTCTTATAAGTGATCTAAAGATTCCCTGTTAGTGTTTTACAGAAGTGTTGCTTTAAGAACACAACATGGGTTTATTCAAGATAATAAGTCATCACCTACAGACAGACAGAATAATAGAGATCACAATTAATAAAAAGATAAGTAATTATAAAGTTATAGACATTAAAGCCCAGTACTCTTAATATAAGGCTGTTAAAATTTATTTGCTGGATATTTAAGATTAGGATTTAAAATGAAAGTTAAATGAAAAGGTCCTAGAAAACCAATTTTTGGCTCTTGCTCTCTGAGTCAGTCTGAATCCAGGGAACAGGGGCCTTTTCTAAAGAGCTTTGCAACTCTAAGCCACATAACCTCTTGATCAGGGAGATTAATGAGAACATTGGAGAACAGAAATCCAATCAGTACATTTGTTACAAAGAGGAGAGTCATCAGAGAAGGGAGACATCCCTGATGCTTCCAAGGGAAGCCACATGGTCAAGCAAGACCTGGACCCACCTAGCGCAAATGGCACTAGCAGAACTGAGAAGCTGCTCTCATGTTTCCCCACGAATGACTCCCATAAAAGCTCAGCTGACTGTTGACAATAGATAGAAACAAAAGTCATTTTGACTGCTTTCTCTTAAACACTTAGGAAAGACAGTTAAAACCAAAATACAGCCATTCCTGGGCATTTTAAATAATAATAATAATAATAATAATAATAATAATAATAATAATAATAATAATATTTTAATGTATGCACTTTATGTTAGCCTCCCAAAATAAGTAAGACTGGAGGCTACAAAGAAGGATCTCAGACAGGAATGCCTGATAACTATTAAAAGAGACTATCAAGAGTAGCTGCCAGAGGCAGAAGCTTCTAGTTTAAAGCCTACAGATATTCCTAACCTACACAGGTAGGGTTGCTGTTTGCTAGTATGATTATCCATCCCTGAGTAACAACATTAAAGGTTTCTCTATTACAAACAGAGGTCATACTAGTAAAAGGATTTTGCAAGATCAGATAACATTAAATTATTTAACAGTAACACTAAAAGAAAAATATTAAGTTGACATTCCTGATATCTGGGGATATTAAATACTGGTGATGGAACTTCTATACAATGACATGTTCCAGCTGCTGCAACATTTATTCAATACTCATGGTTTTTGTTTCTCTCATAGAAAAACCCATCCCCAGATCACTTTACAACCTGTTTTTCCCCAACCAGACTTCAAACCGAACTGACTTCTAAAAGGCAATTCATGTCCCTCAACTGACTTCTAAAAAGCAACTCATGTCCCTCACGCAGTGCCCCCTCACGTCACCCTCTCTCACCTCAGAAGAAGCCAAAATGTCTGACGCCTCTTTTCTTACAACAATGAAGCAAAAAAATAGACTATAAATATAAGTAGTTAATTAAGTCAGGTAAAATCAGGAATCCAGTTTTGGGTGAGTTCTAAAAATTTGGAGCCTGTTACCTGAGGGATTAAAATTGCCTCAGTGCTCTTCCCCTACCCTATCAAAGAATTGAAAGGGACACATTAGAAAAGGAGGAAATGATAGACCCATCGTGATCTTTTATTAAAATTGGGAGCCATCTTGCCACAAAGCCATGAAAAGATAATTTTGGCTTAACTATAAACTACTGCAAATTCTGAACCTGCTTGCAATGCCTGCCAGTACCTTGAACTCACCCATGCCTGGCTTTCTGACCAGATAGCAGCCCTCTCTAAAACTTTAGTGACACCTCATAAATATTGGCCTTCCCTGGCCAGAAAATGACCCTCTCTGAGGCTCTAATGGTCCTCATAAATTCTGATACTGGGGCCAGCAAAAGAAAATGTAAACGACCATTAGTGTGATGCTTGTCAGAGATCTGTTATCTATAATCCCCGTTTTCTGTAACTTTCTGGGCTATAAAGCTGGGCTGTGGGAAAGGTGGGGTTGCTCTCTTGTTCCCGCCATTTTACATGGGAGATGCAGCCAGACCAGTGGAAATAATAAGCTTCCTTTAATTTGATTTTAATTGGAGTCAGTGGTCTTGTCTTGCATCCTGGTCTAACAGGTAAACACTCCACAAACATAGAGCTCTGCCGGCCTAAAGACTTCTTGTGAAACTGCCTCTGAGTTTGGGCACTTGAAGTATATGTTGTTGTCAGGAGCTGTAGCTTCCTTTCTAGTGAGAGCATCAAAGCTGTGTCTGCATCAATGTGACCTGGAGGACATGGTTTCTTATTTTCCAAATGATATGAGGCAGCAGTGCAGAATTCACTCTTTGTAGGTAAACTGTGGCCACTGTGGGCTAAGTGTCTCCGAGTGTGAACTGTGAAGCCATTTGGTCATCTTCCACTTTCGTGGTGTTTCTTGCTGCTGCACTGGGAGTTTAGTATTTGTTTCACGAAATAAAAGGAGTTCAACTGGGAACCAGTGCTGGAGGGAGTTCTGTCATATGTGGTGGGTCATGGTCTGCAGGAGAATGCACCAACCAGGATTCAATCCCACATAAATTCCCCCCTGACCATAGCAACCTGATTATGAACATTGCCCTGAAAATCTCCATATAAAAAGATGCCTTTATATGGAGAGGTTTCAGACATATAATGTTCTGCTGGATTCACCATGTCAGTCACAAGACATTTGGAAGCCAATGGCAGATCCACATGGCCCCAACAGAGATGTTTTATCACACACCTGCACACCTCGGCTCTAGGCCCACTCTTCGGTAGGCTCAAACTTCCTGGCATTTGTGTTCTACACCATTTTCATGAAACCCATTCAATCAAGGCACTGTCTGGTACACTCATGATCAGCAACAGGACATCAAAAGGTTCTCCAGTGCCACCTGGTCATGGGAATTTCAAAAATTTCATGGTATCTATCTAGTCAGTTTTCAAGGATAAAGTTGGCGGCACTGTGGGTTTCAATTCATTTAGGAACCATTAAATGGTGAGGAAGCTCATTTCAATGAAAGCTCTGGAGAACTCTCACAGGCAATTCTTCCCAAAGAGTGGCCAAAAGTTCACATGAAGCCAGGACCACTGAGGTCTACAATGTAAGGTCAATGTGTGTTTTGACTCTCTATTCTGACTGCCAAGTCTTTCAGAATAAAATCATGTTATATCCTGGCTGAGATTCCCAGTGTTCTGTGAAGAGCCATCCTGGGCCTAGATCTCATTTTCCAAGGGCGACACTCATTATTGGCCTCGAAAAATCCCAACACAATTCATGGCAATACTTCTCTGAGGTCAGTTCCAGAACTCAGTCTCTAAGTGGAATTAAAGCAGACTTCAAGCCAAGGTGGACCCAGTCATCTATTCCAACCGCCACACAAACGAGGACAATTGAAACCAAATCACTCCCACATAACCCTCATCTTCTGCCATAGAAACACTCATCATAACCTCTTGCTGCAGGTTTCCATGAGGGGTGCAGCCCAAGACAGTGTCCAAAATACGCACCCTTGCCCCTCATTTGCCTAAATTCAGGGTGGCCTAGACATTCTTCCTGTGAACCAGGAGTGATCAAATAGGCCTGCCCTTAATACTGCTCTGCTTCTCCATTTCAACATTTACTGACGTATAGAGTCCTGACAAAATTCAAGCACCTATTCCCTAGCCTCCCCAGGGATTTGAACAACTCATTTGGCCCAAAGGATATCTATTCTCACTTGATAGAGGTCAGGACTTACAGAGGAAGGCAAGATACTTCATCCACATTGACTGCTCTCTTGGCCATTTTGGTTTTGGATTCACACATGGAATCTTTCTGTAGATCCATCAGGCTCAGAGAATCTAAGCCACAGCCTCACACAGGGCCAAGGGGCTGATTCAGACACATCCTTTTCCAAGCAATTAAGCAAAGAATCACAGGTGATGCCCATTCATTTCCATTTGAAAACTGTTTTCTTCAGGCTTCACAAAGGCGTGGCCTGAGGCAAAAACCTTCCTGACTTTCAGGGCAACAGAACCATAGGTAAGCAAATGGCCCAAAGCAGGGTTTCTTCACTGAGACTTTCCTGGTCTCACTGATATCTGAGTTTTTTGAGATGCTCCAATTGCCTTTAGCTATCCAGTACATGGCCATGTAACAAAGCTTAAGGGTAGTACATATCTTGGACACACAACCATGAGCCTATTGTGGAGAGTGGCCAGAATTCAGGAAGAAAACTGGAGCCTAGGAAGTTAGTAGGTGTTGCCCATTGATAAGGCAAGCTGCAGTCCATTCATCAATTGGGCAGGATGAATGCTGGGAAGCTTTCTACTAGACAGGACACATCCATTGATGCATTCTCTTTTCAAATGTCTACAACCACGGACACAGTGGGATACACAGATAGAAACCCACGCCTTGTCAAATGACTTTCTAGAAGCACTCCACTCTAAACCAAACAATCTGCCTTTCCTCCCTATTCTCAGAACATGAGACAAAAACCGCAAACTCACACCCACACCCACAAAGGCAACTCCTTTCCCAGGCAGGTCTGTGAGTATCCGGAGTGTCCTCTGACTGGTGAGCCATATTATGTCCCCCCGAAATGGCATGTCCTCTCTCAGATCTGGTCTCCTTAGCCAACCTGTGAAGTTGTCATGAGCCAGTGGTGAACCACTACCTGCTTTCTCAAGAAAGGCCCCTCTTCAGAGCTCTCCTGGCATTTGGCAATCCTCACAGCAGTAGGTACCAAGAAAGACTGACTCTGTCCTTAGAAGGATCAAACAAGTGAGCCCATTGGAACTGGGACACGGAGTGGCTCTGGGTGCCTGGATTCCTGGATCTCAAGTTGAGAGTGTTTCATCACCAAGGAAGTGAGATATGTCATTTCCTTCAGGAACTGAATGAAGACACTGCATTGGCCACCACTTTTTTCTAACAGTTTCTTACAAGGGTCGCATGACATGGAGGCTGCCCCTAATTTCTGTGACACATTCACACGTTAGAATGGTATATCAACCATAGGCACCCAAAAAGAGCTCTCCAAACCGGCCTGGTTTTGTCCATCTTCTCTACATTAAGAAGATAGAGACACATCCCTTCATTCTGAACAGGATGTTTGCCATGGAAGATGACTTTTGCTCTCTCAGGTCCTTCATTGCTGCCTACATGTCCTCAAGGGATCATTCTGCATGGATCTTTGAGCATCTCAGCAGGTGGAAGATCCCCTACATTTCAGTATCTTAAGACCAACTCTGTTTCTGCTCTGCTGTAAAGTTAGATTGAGGGAACAGTGTATGGTTTGGGTTAATAACCTGTTCAATTTGGGGTAGGAAACATTCTGCAGAATGAATAATGGTAGTGTGAACCTGCGATATTGATAAGAATATACATTTGAAATATAAGTATAAAAACAGAAATCTAGGTAAGATTTGAAAACACGAAGGGCATTGGGTCCTTGACTGCGATACTTAGATTTGAAATACATTCTGCACAGATGTTTCAGATAAATCTATATAGAATGGCATAGGACCTTGTACCTTGGATGATTGAATGTCTAAGAAAACATCCAGTGAAAAAAGGGATAGTTGGTATGATAAGGAAGATTTTTGGTATGTATAGAAAGAAGAGTGAGTATAGGATTTGGACTAAAAGTTCTTTAGCAATAGGGTTTTGCATAGAGAGTGAATGTAAATGTCAGCACATATGAAGAGTCAGTGACAATGATGAACTGGGGAAAATATGTAGGAAAGCAGATATCAATAGAGACTTTAGAAAATCAGGCAATGTATAAAGTGAGTGATAGGATTAGACATTTTCGTCAGGCTTGAGGTTGAATATATAATCTTAGGAAAAAAGAAATATGTATTCACCAATAGGATTGACATTTGAGCTCATTAGCAAACTGGACATGGATGTTTTTAATAATCCATGCTTACTTTCCTTTAAGGCATTGGTACAATCATAAGAGTGAACTTTGCTTTTTGTGTCCAGAATATTACTGTGATAAAATGTATATGTAGATCAGGTGACATGAGTATTTCTTCCACCATTTCTGGGATCAATATTTTGAAAGCATGTAAAGTATTTTGGTGGTACAAATAGGTGTACCCAGTGTCTATGTATATAGAGATAATGCCTGAATAGACCATACTGTGAATAAATAATATTACTGATTCCAACTTTAAATAATGGATTGAATTGATATCTGAAAATATACACAAACTCTTATATTGGTATACAATCATTCATTCCAACCAGTTATATATCTAATGGTAATATTAGGGTTATGTTTTATCATGAAGAGTGTATGAGTTTTGCTTCAAAAGTGATTATGGAAATCGAAAATAATGTGTTTGGAAAAAAGTCTCATGAAAAGACAAGTCAAGAAACCTGGAGGAATACATGTGTTTTGAAACAGGATGTGATTGAAAGTAAAAAAAAAAAATGCATAAAAATTTATGAACTTGTGGATGAAATATATATTCTATGATATGCATAAACTGAAGAAATATTAATGTACCAGTTTTGAATGAAAATGAACGTCAAAATACACATCATGTCCCATAGGTGTCTACTTGCATTGATGTTAAACTAGGTCAGTTACTGTAGAAATATTAGGATTTGTATGAACCATTCACTTAAGTTAGTTTTCAGTACTAAGAAACAAATGTGTATTTCAGGTGGATGACTATTTCTGAGAATAATCTTGTGAAAAGTTGATTATAAATTCGCATATATGAACATGAGTGAATTTAGGGAGTGTAAATAAGACACATATATTTCTGATTTTGAAAAATCTGGAGAGTATATATATATATATATATATATATATATATATATATATATATATATATACACACACACACACACACACACACTTATACATTAAATAGTAGCAATATATATGCCAATCAAAATTTATCATAAAATAAATATCATGAACAGATCAAAAAATATTCATTTTACTTAATATGGATTAATGTATAATATTGTTATACTAGGAAGATCACCCCTTGGTTGAATTTTCAGTTTCAACATGGTTTAGGAGAAGTGATCTCTTCTCACATTTTGTATCTGCCAAGTCAGCCACCTCACAAGAATGTACGTGTGATACCAGGTAGGATTCTATATGTGCATATAAAAATACATGTGCTGAATAGGCTACAGAGAAAGAGAGACAGGAATTCACATTTTTTTTAACTTTAAGAGCACATGGAGAATTATTTCAACAAAAAATTGACTCGATTTACAACTCTTACCCTATATAATGCAAAACGCAAGTCCAACTATACACCATGCCTCCTCTGAACTGCTTGTATTTCTATTCTGTTTGATTACTATTCTCCATCATATTACAATTAATAGTCAGAGTCTAGTAGGGTATGGGTTAGTGTCAGGGATTCAGTATTCCAAATGGAAAATTGGAAAAATGAATCTTATGTGTATGCAAATATGTGCTACACAAAAATCTTCCCACTCTCATCCAGAAGAATGCCATGACATTACCTTCGAACCAAGTAAGACACAATTAAAGGAGAAGAGTTTGAAATTCTGTGAATACAAATCTGGAGTGGAATATGTTCAGGAGTTCAGAAACTTGGAGGTGGTAGAGGAGTTTCCAAAAGTAAGGGACAAGGTAAACATTCCACAAACATGGAGCTCTGCTGGCCTAAAGACTTCTTGAGAAACTCTCTCTGAGGTTGGGCACTTGAAATATATGTTATTGTCAGTAACTTCAGCTTCCTTTGTAGTGAGACCTTCAAAGCTGGGTCTGCATCTATGTGACCTAGAGTGCATGGTTTCTTATTTTCCAATGAACATGAGGCAGCAGTGCTAAATTTGCTCTTTGTAGGTAAACTGATTCGTCTGGGGGCTAAGTGTCTCCCTGTGTGGACTCTGAAGCCATTTGGTCATCCTCCAATTTTCGTGGTGTTTCTTGCTGCTGCACTGGGAGTTTGGTGTTTGCTTCACGAAATACAAGGAGTTCATCTGGGACACAGTGCTAGAGGGAGTTCTGTCCCATATGGTGTGTCAGGGACTACAAAATAATGCACCAACCAGGCTTCTATCCCACATACCTTGCCCCCTTGACAATAGCACCTGATTCTGAACATTTTGCTGAAACCTCTCCATATAACAAGAAACATTACATATAAAGTTCTGCTGGCTGTACCATGTCACTCACAAGCATTTTGGAAGCCAATGGCAGATACACATGGCACAACCACAGATTTTTTGTCACATGCCTTGCCACCACTGCTCTAGGCCCACTACTCAGCAGGGTCCAACTTACTGGCATCTCTGTTCTACACCATTTTCATGAAACCCAGTCAATCAAGGCACTGTCTGGTATACTTATGATCAGCAACAGGACATCCAAATGTTCTCCAGTGCCACCTGGTCATGGGAATTTCAAAAATGCCATGGTATTTATCTAGCCACTGTTCAAAGATGAATTTGGAGGCACTGTGGGTTCAAATTCATTTAGGAACCATTAAATGTTGTGAAAACTCATTTCAATGAAAGCTCTGGAGAATTCTCACAGGCAAGGCTTCCCAAAGAGTGGCCAAAAGATCACATGAAATCAGGCCCATTGAGGTCTACAATGTTAGGCCCATGTGTGTTTTGATTCTCAACTATGGCTACCAAGTGTTTCAGCATAAAATCATGTTTTATCCTGCCTGAGATCCCCAGTGCTCTGTGGAAAGCCAACCTGGGCATAGATCTCATTTTCCAAGGGCGACTCTCATGCATGGCCTCCTAAAATCCCAACACAATTCATGGCAATACATCTCTGAGGTCAGTTCCAGAACTCAGTCTCTAAGGGGAATCACACCAGAGTTCAAGCCCAGGTGGACCCAGTCATCTCTTCCAACCACGACAAAAATGAACACAATTAAAACGAAAAAACTCCCACGTGACACTCATCATCTTCCATTTAGACACTCATCAGAACCTCTGTCTGGAGGTTTCCATGAGGGGCGCAGCCCAAGTCAGTGTCCAAAATATGCTCCCTTGCCCCTCATGTGCCTAAAGTCAGGGTGGCCTGGACACTTTTCCTGTGAACCAAGAGTGATCGAATATGCCTGCCCTTAATACTGCTCTGCTTCTCCAATATGAGGCTTACTGACTGTCAGGTATAGATTCTTTGTGTGAATTGGAGTCATGAGAAAACTCAAGCACCTTTGGGCGAGGCTCTGCAGGTCTTTGAAGAACTCATTTGACCCAAAGGATCTCTATTCTCACTTGATGGATTTCAGGAACCTTATAGAAGAAGGCAAGAGACTTCATCCACAATGACTGCTATTTTGGCCATTTTGGTTTGGGATCCAGAAATGGTATCTTTCTTTAGATCCATCAAGTTCTGAGAATCTAAGCCACAGACTCACACAGGGCCAAGTGGCTGATTCAAACACACCCCTTTCCAAAGCAATTAAACAAAGAGCCACAGGTGATGCCCATTCATTTCCGTTTGAAAACAGTTTTCTTCAGGCTTTACAAAGTGGTGGCCTGAGGGAAAGAACTTCCTGACATTCAGGGCAACAGAACCATAGATAAGCAAATGGCCAAAAGCAGGGTTTCTCCACTGAGATGTTCATAGTCACACTGATATCTGAGTTTTCTGAGATGCTCGCCATTGCCTTCAGCTACTCAGTACATGGCCATGTCACAGAGTTTGGAGGTGGTACATATATTGGATAAAAATCCATGAGTGTATTCTGGGGAGTGGCCAGAATTCAGGAAGAAAACAGGAACTTAGGAAGTTACTGGGTGTTGCCCATCCATAAGGCAAGCCGCAGTCCAATCATAAATTGGGCAGAATGAATGCTGGGAATATATTTACTAGACAGGACACATCCATTGATGAATTGTCTTTCCTAATGTCTACAACCACAGACACAGTGCGATACACAGACATAGAAACATCGCATTGCCAAACGACTTACTAGAAACAGTCCACTACAAATCAAACAAACCACATTTCGTACTTATTCTCAAAACATGAGACAAAAACCACAAACTCACACCCACACCCACAAAGCACCTCATTCTCCCAAGTTGGTCTTTGATTATCCGGAATTTTCTCTGACTGGTGGGAATACTATGATCCCCCGAAATGGCCTGTACTGTCTCAGATCTGGTGTCTTTGCCAACTCTTTGAAGTTGTCAGGAGCCAGTGATGAACCACTACCTGCTTTCTCAGGAAACACCCGTGTTCATAGCTTTCCTGGCATTTGGGCATCATCACATCAGTAGGTACCAAGAAGGTCTGACTCTGTCCTTGGTAATTCCAATCAAGTGAGCCAACTCGGACTGGGACTGGGACTGGCTCTGGGTGCTTGGCTTCTGGATCCCAAGGTCAGAGAGTTCCATCACCAAGGAAGAGAGGTGTGGTCACTTACTTTAGGAAGTGAATGAGGACTCTGCCTTGGCAACCACTTTGTCCTAACAGTTGCTTCCAAGGGTCCCATTAGATGGAGGCTGCCCCTAATTCCTGTCACACTTTCACAAGTTAGAATGGTGTATCAACCATAGACACCCGGGAACAGCTCTCCACACAGGCCTGGTTTGGTCCATTTTCTCTACATTAAGAACAGAGAGGCTGATTCAGACACAATCCTTCATCCTGACCAGGTTGTTTGCAATGGAAGATGACTTTTGCTCTCTCAGGTCCTTCATAGCTGCCTACATCTTCTCCAGGGATCACTTCTGCATGGACCTTTGAGGTTTTCAGCATGTGAAATATCACCTACATTCCTGTATTGTAAGAACAACACTGTCCCTGCTCTTCTTTAAGTGAGATTGTGGGAACAGTGTATGGTTAGGGTTAATAACATGTTCAATTTGGGTTAGGAATCATTCTGCTGGATGAATAATGGTGTTGGGAACCAGTGATATTTATAAAAATATAGACGTGAAATATAAGAATGAAAACAGAAATCTAGGTAAGATTTGAAGCCAGAAGGGCATTGGGCTCTTGATTGTTTTACTTAGCTTTGAATTATGTTCTGCACATATGTCTCAGATAATTCGATAATCAATGGCATAGGATCTTGTACCTTGGATGACTGAATGTAGAAGAGAACTTCCACTCGAACAAGAAAAGTCAGTAGGATTAGGATGATAGTTGGTAGCTTTCAGAAGAAGAGTTAAAAGAATTTGCAGCTAAAAACCATCTCTTCAAAACATCCTCGGCAAAACATTAGAGGAAGAGGAAATGGAAAATAACAAGGAAAACCAACAGTGGGAGATAGGACAGTAAAGGGGTGAAAATAATCAAAGAGAAAAACAAAACATGTTTAGTAACATAAATAAACAAATATGGCTGGAAGAACAACCGATATCTCAATAATAACCCTAAATGTTAATGGCCTAAACTCACCAATTAAGAGACACAGTCTAGTAGAATGGATCACAAAACAAGACGCAACAATATGTTGCCTACAGGAGACGCATTTGATAGGAAAAGACATACATAGACTGAAGGTGAAAGGTTGGAAAAAATCATATCACTCATATAGACGTCAGAAACAAGCAGGAGTGTCCATACTCATATCAAGTAAAATAGATTTCAAGCCAAAGTTAATCTAAAGGTATAAAGAGGGACACTACATACTGCTCAAGGGAACCATACACCAACAAGACATAACAATCATAAATATATATGCCCCAAACATTGGTGAAGCTATGTTCATCAAACAAATACTTCTCAAGTTCAAGAGTCTATTACACCACCATACAATAATCATGGGAGACTTCAACACACCTCTCTCACTACTGGACAGATCTTCCAAACAAAAGTTGAATAATGAAACTATAGAACTCAATACACAATTAATAACCCCGACTTATGAATATATAAAATATACCACCCAACATCAAGCAGTTACACTTTTTTCTCAGCAGCACGTGGATACTTCTCAAAAATAGATCATATATTATGTCACAGGGCAACTCTTAGACAATATAAAGGAGTAGAGATAATGCCAGGCATCTTATCTGATCATAATGGAATGAAACTGAAAATCAACGATAAAAGAAAGAAGGAAAAATCCTGCATCACTTGGAGAATGAAAAATAGGTTACTGAATGATCAATGGGTTATAGAAGACATGAAAGAGGAAATTAAAAAATTCTTAGCGATAAATGAAAACACAGACACAACATATCGGAATCTACGGGACACATTGAAAGCAGATCTAAGAACAAAATTCATTGATTGGAGTTCATTCCTTAAAAAAAGAAAAAAACAACAACAAATAAATTATCTCATACTTCATCTAAAAATCCTAGAAAAAGAAGAGGAAATCATCAGCAAAAGAATTAGAAGGCAAGAAATAATTAAAATCAGAGCTGAAATTAATGAAATAGAAACAAAAGAAACATTTGAAAAAATTGACAAAACTAAAAGATGGTTCTTTGAAAAAATAAATAAAATCGACAGACACTTAACCATGCTAACAAAGAGAAGAAGAGAGAGAATTCAAATTACTAGCATACGGGATGAAACAGGCAGTATCACAACAGACACTTCAGAAATACAGAAGATAATAAGAAATTATTGTGAATCCTTATTCTTCAATAAAATAGAAGATAGTGAAGGCATCGATAAATTTCTTAAGTCATATGGTCTGCCCACGTTGAGTCAGGAGGATATAGACAATCTAAACAGACCAATATCAATTGAGGAAATAGAAGAAACCATCAATAGACTACCAACTAAGAAATGCCCAGGACCGGATGGGTATAGAGCAGTGTTTTACAAAACCTTTAAAGAGGAACTAATACCAATACTTTTCAAGCTATTTCAGAAAAAATGCACAAATGCTCAACAAAATTGTGGCGAATCGGATACAAAAACATATCAAAAAAATTATGCACCATGATCAAGTAGGATTCATTCCTGGTATGCAAGGCTCGTTCAATATACGGAAATCAATAAATGTTATTCACCACATCAATAGACTTAAAAAATAAGAACCAAATGTTCATCTCGAAAGGTGCAGAAAAATTGTTTGACAAAGTACAGCATCCCTTTATGTTAAAAACTCTAGAAAAACTAGGGATAACAGGAACATACCTCAATATTGTAAAAGCAATCTATGTTAAGCCTCAGGCTAGCATCATTCTGAATGGAGATAAATTGAAGGCATTCCCTCTAAAATTTGGAAGAAGATAAGGATGCCCTCTCTCACTACTTCTGTTCAACATATTTCTCGAAACACTGGCCAGAACAATTAGAGATATTAAAGAAATTAAAGGCATAAAAATAGGAAAAGAAGAACGTAAACTATCACTATTTGCAAATGACATGATTCTATACTTAGAAGATCCAAAAGGGTATACAAAGAAACTATTAGAGCTAATAAATGAATTCAACAAAGTGGCAGGATATAAAATCAACAAGTATAAATCAAAGGCATTCCTGTATATCAACGACAAATCGTCTGAAACGGAAATGAGGACAACCACTCCATTAACAATATCCTCAAAAAAAATTAAATAATTGGGAATCAACCTAAAAATAGACGTGAAAGACCTATACAATGAAAAGTACAGAACCCTAAAGAGAGAAATAGAAGAAGAACTTAGAGGATGGAAAAATATACCCTGTTCATGGATAGGCAGAACTAACATCATCAAAATGGCGGTATTAACAAAAGTTCTCTATATATTAAATGCAATGCCAAACAAAATCCCAACGGAATTTCTTGTAGAAATAGATAAAGCAATTATGATAGTCATATGGAAAAATAAAAGACCCAGAATAGCTAAAACAACTCTAAGCAGGAAGTGTGAATAAGGCGGTATAGTGATTCCAGACCTCAAACTATACTACAAAGCAATAGTAACAAAAACAGCATGGTACTGTTACCAAAACAGGCGGCTGGACAAATGGTACAGAATTGGAAACACAGAAACCAATCCATAAATCTACAACTATCTTATATTTGATAATGGGGCTAAAAGCATGCAATGGAGGAAGGATAGCATCTTCAACAAATGGTGCAGGGAAAATTGGAAATCCATATGCAACAAAATGAAACTGAATCCATTTCTCTTGCCATGCACAAAAGTTAACTCAAAATGGATCAAGGAGCTTGATAACAAATCAGAGAGATGGCATCTGATACAAAAAAAAGTTGGCTACGATCTACATACTGTGGGGTCGGGCTCCAAATTCCTCAATAGGACACCCATAGCACAAGAGTTAATAACTAGAATGAACAAATGGGACTTACTCAAACTAAAAATTTTTCTCTGCAAAAGAAACAATACGAGAGGTAAATAGGTAGACTAGATCCTGGGAACAAATCTTTACTCTTCACACTTCAGATAGAGCCCTAATATCCAGAGTATACAAAGAACTCAAAAAATTAAACAATAAGAAAACAAATAACCCAATCAACAAATATGCCAAGGACCCGAAGAGACACTTCTCAGAGGAGGACATACAATCAATCAATAAGTACATGAAAAAATGCTCACCATCTCTAGCAGTCAGAAAAATGCAAAACGAACCCTTCCTAAGATACCATCTCACTCCAGTAAGATTGGCAGTCATGATGAAGTCAAACAACAAGTTCTGTCTAGAATGTGGGGAAAAGGGTACACCTGTACATTGCTGGTGAAACTGCAAATTGGTGCAGCTAATTTGGAAAGCAGTTTGAGATTTATTGGAAAGCTGGGAATGGAATCACCATTTGACCCAGCTATTCCCCTTCTCGATCTATTCCCTAAGACCTAAAAAGAGCATGCTACAGGGACATTGCTACATTGATGTTCATAGCAGCACAATTCAAAATAGCAAGAGTGTGGAACCAACATAGATGCCCTTCAATAGATGAATGGATAAAAAAAAAATGTGGCGTTTATATACAATGGTGTATTACTCTGAATTAAAAATGATAAAATCATAAAATTTGCAGGGAAATGGATGGCATTAGAACAGATTATGCTAAGTGAAACTAGCCAATCCCTACAAAACAAATGCCAAAAGTTTTCTTTGATATAAGGAGAGTAACTAAGAACAGAGTTGGGAGGAAGACCATGAGAAGAAGATTAACATTAAACAGGGGTGACAGGTGGGAAGGAAAAGGAAAGAGAAGGGAAATTGCATGGAAATGGAAGGAGATCCTTATAGTTATACAAAATTACATACAAGAGGATGTGAGGGGAAAGGGGAAAAAAACAAGGGGGAGAAATGAATTACAGAATATGGGGTAGAGAGAGAAGATGGGAGGGGAGGGGATAGGGGATAGTAGAGGATAAGAAAGGCAGCAGAATACAACAGACACTAGGATAGCAATATGTAAAACAGTGGATGTGTAACAGATGTGATGCTGAAATCTGTATACAGGGTAAAAATGGGAGTTCATAATCCACTTGAATCAAAGTGTGAAATATGATATGTCAAGAAACAGGTAATGTTTTGAACAACCAACAATAAAAATTAAAGCAAAAAAAAAAAACACATAGAGAACTATTTCAACTAAAAGTTGACTAGATTTATAACACCTACCATTTATCATGCAAAAGCAAGTCCAAGTATACACCATGCCTCCTCTGAACAGCTTGTATTTCTATTCTGTTTCGGTTATTATTCTCCATCATAATAGGATTAGTAGTCAGAGTCTAGTAGGGTATGTGTTAGTGTCAGTGATTCAGTATTTCGAATGGAAAATAGGAAAATGAATCCAATGTGTATGCAAATATGTGCTACACAAAAATCTTCCCACTCTCATCCAGAATAACGGCTTGACATTACCTTCACCCCAAATAAGACACAATTAGAAGAGAAGAGTTAGAAAATCTGTGAATACATATCTGGAATGGAAAATGCTCAGGAGATCACAACCTTGGAGGTGGTAGAGGAGTTTCCAAAAGTAAGGGACAGTGTACACACTCCACAAACATGGAGCTCTGTTGGCCTAAAGACTTCTTGAGAAACTGCCTCTGAGGTTCAGCACTTGAAATGTATGGTGTTGTCAGGAGCAGTAGCGTTTTTTGTAGTGAGACCATCAAAGCTGCGTCTACATCTATGTGACCTGGAGGACATTGTTTAATATTTTCTAGTGAACATGAGTCAGCAGTTCTGAATTCTCTCATTGTAGGTAAACTGTGGCCACAGGGGGCCACAGAGACTCCCCGTGTGGATTGTGAAGCCATTTGGTCATCCTCCACTTTTCGTGGTGTTTCTTGCTGCTGTACTGGGAGTTTGGTATTTGCTTCACGAAATACAAGGAATTGAAATGGGAAACAGTGCTGGAGGGAGTTCTGTCACGTGTAGTGGGTCAGGGTCTGCAGGAGAAGGCACCAACCAGGCTTCTATCCCACATAGTTTGTCCCCTTGTCCATAGCAACCTGATTCTGAACATTGCCCTAAAAATTCTCCATATAACAACATGCGTTTACATATAAGGTTCTCCTGGCTGCACCACGTCAGTCACAAGCCATTTGGAAGCAATCGCAGATCCACATGGCCCCACCACAGATGTTTTATCACAAACCTGCACAACACAGCTCACGCCCTCAATTGAGCAGTCTCCAACTTACTGGCATCTCTGTTCTACACCATTTTCATGAAACCCAGTAAATCAAGGCACTATCTGGTACACTCATGATCAGCAACAGGGCATACAAAGGTTCTCCAGTGCCACCTGGTCATGGGAATTTCAAAAATTTCATCGTATTTATCTATCCATTTTTCAAGGTTGAAGTTGGAGGCACTGTGTGTTTCAATTCATTCAGGAACCATTAAATGGTGAGGAACCTCATTTCAGTGAAATCTCTGGAGGACACTCACAGGAAAGTCTTCCCAAAGAGTGGCCAAAAGGTCACGTGAAGCCATGCCCGTTGAGGTCTACAATGTGGGGTCTATGTGTGTTTTGACTCTCAACTATGGCTGCCAAGTCTTTCAGAATAAAATCATGTGATATCCTGGCTGAGATACCCAGTGCTCTGTGGAAAGCCACATTGCGCCTAGATCTCAGTTTCCAAGGGCGACTCTCATAACACAATTCATGGCAATACTTTTCTGAGGTCAGTTCCAGAACTCAGTTTCTAAGGGGAAACACACCAGAGTTCCAGCCCAGGTTGACCTACACATCTCTTTCAACAACCACACAAATGACCACAATTAAAACCAAAACAGTCCCACATGACCCTCATCTTATTCCATATAGACACTCATCTTAACCTCTGGCTGGAGGTTTCCATGAGGCATGCAGCCCAAGACAGTGTCCAAAATAAGCTCCGGTGGCCCTCATTTGCCTAAGTCACGGTGGCCTGGACACCCTTCCTGTGAAACAGGAATAATCAAATAGGTGTGCCATTAATACTGCTCTGCTTCTCCAATTTGAGGCCTACTGACTGTGGGGTTTAGATTCTTTATGTGAATTGGAGCCATGAGAAAGCACAAGCACCTCTGGGCTAGCCTCTGCAGGGCTGTGAAGAACTCATTTGACCCAAAGGATACCGAATCTCACTTGATGGAGGTCAGGAACCTTACAGTGGAAGGCAAGAGACTTCATCCACAATAACTGCTATTTTGGCCATTTTGGTTTTGGAAGCACACATGGGATCTTTCTTTAGATCCATCTGGTGCTGAGAATCTAAGCCACAGCCTCACAGAGGGCCAAGAGGCTGATTCAGACACACCCCTTTCCAAAGCAATTAAGCAAAGAGCCACAGGTGAAGCGTACTCATTTCCATTCGAAAATGTTTTCTTCAGGCTTCAAAGAGGTGTGGCCTGAGACAAAGACCTTCCTGACTTACAGGGGAAAAGAACAAAAGGTAAGCAAACGGCCCAAAGCAGGGTTTCTCCACTGAGACTTACTGGTCACACTGATATCTGAGTTTTCTGAGATGTTCGCCATTTCCTTCAGCTATCCAGTACATGGCCATGTCACAGAGCTTGGAGGTGCTACATTTCTTGGACACGAAACCATGAGCCATTTCTTGAGAGTGGCCAGAATTTAGGAAGAAAACCGGAAGTATGGTCTATCTCTCATACCTCCCCCTTAAGGACCTGATGACCATCTGTCCACAAAGACATTTGTCAGCTGGCTATAGGTCTTTCCTATTGGAATATCCCTGATGAAGAGGATTACACTAAAATTCCATTAAATCCCTTCCATACCATAGATGATGGAAACAAACATTATGGA
The DNA here is from genome assembly GCF_048772815.1 of Callospermophilus lateralis. Lineage (NCBI taxonomy): Eukaryota > Metazoa > Chordata > Mammalia > Rodentia > Sciuridae > Callospermophilus > Callospermophilus lateralis. The sequence goes on from NW_027514589.1 coordinate 118,965, forward strand.
TGTAGGGACACGTGAGCCAGATGCAGATTTTCTAGCCTAGATTACTATGTTTGCCCAGCGGACTATCAAAGCCATAAACAGTCACAGCTGTGTGGGGAGAAAGCTGACTTTTTCTGTAAGTCATGGGGATGTCAGCATACAGGGACTGTGAGATGAAACCCAAACTCCTCATCAAATTTTGTACACATTATTGGCATTATTACCAATTAGATAACCAAAACTGATGGCCCACAGAGGGGTCTCTAGATCCTCAAATTCTGTGAGACCATTTTAACTTCTGCAAATGCTCAAAAGGGTGAAAGGAGATTCCCCTATGTGGAGGCCTTTTTCCTCCTTTGCTCACATCCTGAACTATGCTTCTCCAATAGATGCTCACCCTCAGCCTTCTGCTCCATACTCTCTGCTGTCACTCCCACATCAGCAACTTAATTTCTCCCCTCCAATTAATAGATCAAAAACCCAAACCTCTTCTGGATCTCAGACCATTGCCCCCTTGCTGACGTAGCAGCTACTGAGGTACCCCTCCACTCACTCACTCCTCTCTTTTCCTGTTAGTGCCCGCACCGGGTCCCAACAGGTCCTCTTACCAGCTAAACCAAATCTCAAACCAGCTGAGAAGGACCCTCAGACCACTATCCAAGATGTAATGAAAATGGCCTTTAATGTTGCTTTGTCATCACTGAAAACAGGTTACTAAGAATTTAAAGTCCCTCACAGGCTTTTTGGTATACTCACTCCCGTTTCCCCCTCTGTTCTACATGTTCTACTGCTCATGTTTTTGTTGCTAGGATGATCCCAAAACCCATGCCCATTATTCTTTTACATCTCTCCTTCCTCATTCTCAGATCCAAGGAGCTACTCTCAGCCCTGCATCCCCGTCTTCCTTCTCAGTACCAGGCCCATGGAAAAGTCTTAACTGACCTTCTCCAGAAGTCTTCACCATGGCTGCCTATGGGACTTACAGGAAAAGAGTCCCTATAAAAGAGTTCAGTGTAGATTAACATCCTCTTTTTGTGTTGACCTGGTCCACTTGGCAACTGGCTAAAAAATCAGTACTCCTGAGGTAGACACACCCTTACTAGTTTTCACAAAATATGTAAACAAAGCCCCTGGCCTTGAGCTGGGGCTTCACAGACATTGCTACATTTGTAAGATAAAGAAGTTACAAACTGGGCTCCATGGAAACAGCTGGCAGGGGGAAAACAGAAATGGAAGAAAAAGCTCTCCCCCTCCCAGGTGTCCTTGAAAATTTAGCTTGCCCAGAACTGAAGAAAAAAACAGAAAAAAAAACTGCTTTTTGTGAACTTTTGCAGACTGTGAACTTCTGAGCCCCTACCCTTTCATGTTGGGTACAAAATTCTGAAACTACATAAACTTGGATTTTTGGGGATTAATTGATTACAACAGAAGCAATGCCCTCTGAATCTGGTTGCAACCAAATAAGACTGTTTCCCTGTCTTTGGTGCTATCTTTGGTGCCTTGCCTTGTCAGTCCCTACAACAGTTTAATTCTATATACTTAAACATTGTTTATGTTTTCATGAAATTTTCAACAGATGTGATTAAATGTGTAATGGTGCGGATGTTTCCTAGAGTGCTCTATCATGACGCAGGTTCATTTGAAGTTCAAATAGGGGGGCATACAACCCGGTTCCTCTGGGAACATATATCCCTCACCTTACCCATTCTATTACGAATAGGAGTTGCTGCAGAGGTAGTCACAGAAACCACTGCCCTGGTCCATGGTACACAACAAATGACCCAAATAGAAGCAGCAATAGACCAAAACTTAAAGATATTAGAAACCTCCATTACAGCTTTGCAGGAATCTTTAACCTCTCTCTCTGAAGTTGTTTTACAGAACAGTCGAGGGTTGGACCTCCTTTTCATTAGAGAAGGGGGCCTTTGTGCTGCATTGAGGGAAGAATGTTATTTTTATGTCGACCATAATGGAGTTGTAAAATAATCTATGAGTAAATTAAAAAGATGCATTGAAGAGAGTCAAGGAGAGAGAGAGAGGCCCAAAAAGGGAGGTTTGAGTCTTGGTTTACACAGTCCCCCTGGTTAACTACGTATTTATCAACCCTGGCTGGTCCAGTAAAAATCCTCAGATTATTGCTAACTATAAAACCCTGTTTCCTCAACCATGTAATTTCTTTTCTCCAAGCTCAAATTGGACAAGTTAAACTTATGGTAATACCCCACTAGCAAACATAGAATGTGACACCCCCCAACGATCAGTTTTATAATTAAAAATTGCCAGAAGAAGAAGTGGGGAATGAAAGGTTCATAAAATATGTACTTGTCACTTCCTGTTTTTCTGTATGCTTAACACAACACTGTTGAAATGTTGAGAAATGTTTCCTAATCTTGTCCCAGAATGTGCTGTCCCCAACTGCCAAACTGCAGAATGTACTCCCTCACCCGGTTGAATGCAAACTGCCCACTCGCCCTGACCCATCAATAAACTTCTCTTCCTGCCCTCTCCAAGGAAAGTATATAAACTCTGCTTAAGCTGTTCTCAGGGCTCTCTACTCTATTCAAGTGAGCTCTGAGCCCCAGCATGCTGGAACCCCAATAAACCCTTTGCTGTTGCATGATGTATTCTCATAATGGTCTCTTCCTCCGAAACTCACCGGATGTTACTTGGATGATTGAATGTAGAAGAGAACATCCAGTCAAAAACTGATACTTGGTAGGATTAGGAAGAAGAGTGAATATAGGCTTTGAAACAAATGTTCTTTAGCAATACGGTTTCGGTTAGACAGTGAATGTAAATGTCAACACAAGTTAAGAATCAGTCACAATGATGAACAAGGGAAAATATGTAGGAAAGCAGATATCAATAGAGACATTATGAAATCAGGCTAAGTATAAAGTCAGTGAGAAGATTAGACATTTTCAACACGGTTGAGTTTGAATATATAATCTTAGGAAGAAACAAATATGTATTCACCAATAGGACTGACATTTGAGAGCATTACGCAACCTGACATGGATGATTGTGTAATCCTTTCTCACTTTCCATTTAGGCTTTGGTACAATCATAAGTGTGACCATTGTATTTTGTGTTCAGAATATTACTGTGATAAAATGTATATGTAGATCAAGTGATATGAGTATTTCTTCCACCTTTTCTGAGAGCCATATTTTGAAGATGTATAAATTAGTATTGGGGGTGCAAAGAGGTGTACACCTTGTCTATGAATATAGAGATAATGCATGAATAGACCATACAGTGAATAAATAATATAACTGGTTCCACTTTAAATGACGGTTTGAATTCCTATCTGAAAATATATGAGAAATCTTATATTGATATAAAATCATTCATTCCAACCAATTAAACATCTAATGGTAATATTAGTGTTATGTTTTCTCATGAAGGGTGTGTGAGTTTTGCTTCAAAACTGTTTATTTAATTGGAAAATAATGTGTTTGGAAAGACGTCTCATGAAAATACCAGTCAAGAAACATAGAGGAATTCATGTGTTCTGAATAGGAAGTGATTGAAAGTGAAACAAATGCAAAAAGTTTTGCTAAATTGTGGATGAAATACATATCCTATGATATGCATAACCTGAAGAAATAGTAATGTACCAGTTTTGAATGAAAATGAATGTCAAAAAAATTATTATGTCTCATAGTAATCTACTTGGATTGAATTTAAACTGGGTCAGTTACTGTAGAAATATTAGGATTTGTATGAACCATTCACTGAAGTTTGTTTTCAGTACTAGAAAACAAATATGTATTTCAGGTGGATGAATTATTCTGAGAATTATCTGTGAAAAGTTGATTATAAATCCACATACATGAATATGAATGAATTTAGGGAGTGTAAAATAAGAAACATATATTTCATATTTTGAAAAATCTGGAAAGTAAATGTATATATATATATATATATATATATATATATATATAGATATAGATATAAATATAGATATATACAAAAAACACACAGACATTAAAAGGTAGTAATATATATGCAAATCGAAATTCATCATGAAATATATATCATACACAGATGCAAAAATATTCATTTTACTGAACATGGATTTATGTATAATATTGGTATACTAGGAAGCTCAAACATAGGTTTTATTTTCAGTTCCAACTGCGTTTAGGAGGAGTAATCTCTTCTCATAATTTGTATCTTCCATCAGCCGCCTCACAAATTGTACATGTGATACCATTTAGGATTCTATATGTGCATATGAAAATACATGTGATGAATAGGCTGCAGAGTAAGGGAGACAGGAATTCACATATTCATTTACTTTAAAAACACATGGAGAATTACTTCAATTAAAAATTGACTACATATTTAACACCTACCGTTTATCATGCAAAAGGCAAGTCCAACTATACAGCATGCATCCTCTGAACTGCTTGTATTTATATTCTGCTTGGGTTATTTTTCTACATCATATTAGGATTATTAGTCAGAGTCTAGTAGGGTCATGTCAGGGATTCAGAATTTCAATGGAAAATAGAAAAATGAATCCAATGAGTATGCAAATATGTGCTACACAAAAATCTTCTCACTTTCATCCAGAACAAAGCCTTAACATTACCTTCGCCCCAAGTAAGACACAATGAGAGGCGAAGAGTTAGAAAATCTGTGAATACATATCTGGAATGGAAAATGCTCAGGAATTCACAAACTTGCAGGTGGTAGAGGAGTTTTCAAAATTAAGGGACATTGTAAACTCTCCACAAACATGGAGCTCTGCTGGCCTAAAGACTTCTTGAGTAACTGCCTCTGAGGTTTGGCCCTTGAAATATATGTTGTTGTCAGGAGCTTTAGCTTCCTTTGTAGTGAGACCATCAAAGCTGGATCTGCATCTATGTGTCCTGGATGACATGTTTCCTTATTTTCCAATGAACATGGTGCAGCAGTGATGAATTCTCTTTTTGTAGGTAAACTATGGCCATTGGGGCAAAGTGTCTCCCCGTGTGGACTGTGAAATCCTTTGGTCATCCTCCACTTTTCATGGTCTTTCTTGCTGCTGCACAGGGAGTTTGTTATTTGTTTCATGAAATACAAGGAGTTCAACTGGGACACAGTGCTGGAGGGTGTTCTGTCATGTGTGGTGGAGAATGCACCAACTGGCTTCTATCCCACAGTCATTGCCCCCTTGACCATAGCCACCTGATTCTGAACATTGCCCTGAAACTTCTCCATATAACAAGATGTATTTACATATAAGGGACTCCTGGCTGCACCATGTCAGTCACAAGCCATTTGGAAGCCAATGGAAGATCCACATGGCCCCACCACAGGTGTTTTATCACACACCTGCACACCACTGCTCTAGGCCCACTACTCAGCAGGCTCCAACTTACTGGCATCTCTGTTCTACACCATTTTTATGAAACCCAGTCAATCAAGGCACTGTCTGGTATACTCTTGATCAGCAATAGGACATCCACAGGATCTCCAGTGCCACTTGGTCATGGAATATTCAAAAATTCCCTGATATTTATCTAGCCATTTTTCAAGAATATAGTTGGAGGCTCTGTGGGTTTCAATTCATTCAGGAACCATTAAATGGTGAGGAAGATCGTTTCAATAAAACTTCTGCAGAACTCTCACAGGCAAGGCTTCCCAAAGAGTGCCCAAATAGTCACATGAATACAGGCACATGAGGTCTACAATGTGAGCTCCATGTGTGTATTGACTCTCACCTATGGCTGCCAAGTCATTAAGAATAAAATCATATGATTACATGGCTGAGATTCCAAGTGCTCTGTGCAAATCCACCCTGGATCAAGATCTCAGTTTTCAAGGCGACTCTCATGTGTGGCCTCCTAATATCCCAACACAATTCATGGCAATACTTCTCTGAGGTCAGTTCCAGAACTCAGTCTCTAAGGGGAATCACACCAGAGAAGAAGCCCAGGTGCACCCAGTCATCTCTTCCAACCACCACACAAATGACCACAATTGAAACCAAAATACTGCCACATGGCCCACATCTTCTTCCATATAGACAGTCATCATAACCTTTGACTGGAAGTTTTCAGAAGGACGCAGCCAAAGTCGGTGTCCAAAATGAGCTCCCTTCTCCCTCATTCGCCTAAAGTCAGGGTGGCCTGGACACCATTCATGTGAACCAAGAGTGATCAAATAGTCCTGCCGTTAATACTGCTCCACTTCTCCAATTTGAGGCCTACTAACTGTGAGGTTGAGATTCTTTATGTGAATTGGAGTCATGAGAATTCCCAAGCACATATGGGCTAGCCTCTTCCGGGATTTGAAGAACCCATTTGACCCAAAGGGTACCTATTCTCACTTGATGGAGGTCAGGAACCTTTCTGAAGAAGGCTGAAGACTTCATCCACAATGACAACATTTTGGCCATTTTGGTTTTGGATGCACACTTTGCATCTTTCTTTAGATCCATCAAGTACTGAGAATCTATGGCACAGCCTCATTCAGGGCCAAGAGGCTGATTCAGACACATCCCTTTCCAAAGCAATTAAGCATAGAGCCACAGGTGATGCCCATTCATTTCCATTTGAAAAGTGTTTCTTCAGGGTTCACAAAGGGTTTGCGTGAGGCAGAGACCTTCCTGACATTCAGGTCAACAGAAGAGTAGGTAAGCAAAAGGCCCAAAGCAGGGTTTCTCCCTGAGACTATTGTGGTCACACTGATATCTGCGTTTTATGAGATGCTCGGAATTCCCTTCAACTATCCAGTACATGGCCATGTCACAGAGCTTGGAGGTGGTACACATCTTGGACACAAAACCATGAGCCTATTCTGGAGAGTGGCTAGAACTTATTAAGAAAACCAGAACATAGAAAGATAGCAGGTGTTTCCCATAGATAAGGCAAGCTGAAGTCCATTCACAAATTATGCAGGAAGAATGCTGGGAAGCGTTTTACAAGACAGGACACATTCATTGATGCATTCCCTTTTCTAATGTCTACAATCACAGACACAGTGGGATATTCAGACACAGAAAGACTCGCCTTGTCAAAGGACTTACTAGAAACAGTTCACTCCAAACCAAACAAACCGCCTTTCCTATCTATTCTCAGAACATGAGACAAAACCACAAACCCACATCCACACCCACAAAGGCACCTCCTTCCCCCAAGTAGGTCTGTGACTAGGCGCAGTGTCCTCAGACTGATGGGCCATACTATGTTCCCCTGAAATGGCCTGTCCTGTCTCAGATCTGGTCTCCTTGGCCAACCGTGTGAAGTTGTCAGGAGCCAGTATTGAGCCACTAACAGCTTTCTCAGGAAATCCCCTCTTCTGAGCTATCCTGGCATTTGGCCATCCTCACATCGGTAGGTGCCAAGAAAGACTGACTCTGTTCTTGGTATATCCAAACAAGTGAGACCACTGGGACTGAGACTGGGACTGGTTCTGTGTTCCTTTCTTCCTGGATTCCACATTCAGAGATTTCTATCACCACGGGAGTGAGGTGAAGTCACTTCCTTCAGAAACTGAATGTGTACACACTGCCTTGGCAACCAATTTGTCCTAACAGTTGCTTCCAGAGTCCCATGGAGGCTGCCACTAATTCCTGTGAAACTTTCACAAGTTAGAATGAGATATTAACCATAGGCACCCAGGTACAGCTCTCCACAGAGGCCTGGTTTGGTCCATTTTCTCTACATTAAGAAGAGAGAGGCCGATTCAGATACAACCCTTCATCCTGACCAAGTTGTTTGCCATGGAAGAAGACTTCTGCTCTCTCAGGTCGTTCATAGCTGACTATATCTTGTGCAGAGATCATTTATGCATGGACCTTTGAGGTTCTCAGCAGGTTGAAGATCCAATACATTCCTGTATTCTAAGACCAACTCTGTTCATGCTCTTCTGTAAAGTTAGGTTGAGGGAACAGTGTATGGTTTGGGTTGATAACATGTTCAATTTGGGTTAGGAATCATTCTACTGGATGAATAATGGTCTTGGGAACTGCAATATGTATAAGACTATAGAGGTGAAATATATGTATGAAAACATAAGTCCAAGTATTATTTGAAGCCCAGAAGGGCATTGGGCCCTTGATTGGGATACTTAGCTTTGTATTACGTTCTGCACAGATGTCTCAGATAAATCCATATACAATGGCATAGGACCATGTACCTTGGATTTTTGAATGTCGAAGAGAACATCCAATAAAAAAGGGATAGTCCATAGGAATATGAAGATAGTCAGTAGGTTTATGAAGAACAGTCAATATAGGATTTGGAACAATTGTTCTTTAGCAATAGGGTTTCGGTTAGAGAGTGAATGTAAATGTCGGAACATGTGAAGAGTCAGTCACAAAAGTGAACTGGGGAAAATAATTAGGAAAGCAGATATCAACAGAGACATTAGGACATCAGGCAAAATATAAAGTACGTGATAGGATTGGACATTTTCAACAGGGTTGAGTTTGAATATATAATCTTAAGAAGAAACAAATATTTAGGCACCAATAGGATTGACATTTGCGAGCATTAGGCAAACTGGACATGGTTGTTTTAGTAATCCATGTTCACTTTTCCATTTAGGCTTTGGTACAATCATAAGTGTTACCTTTGCATTTTGTGTCCAGAAAATTACTGTGATAAAATGTATATGTTGATCAGGTGACATGAGAATTTCTTCCACCATTTCTGGGAGCGATATTTTGAAGACGTATAAATTAGTATTGGGGTTACAAAGAGGTGTACCCTGTGTCTATGAATATAGAGATAATGCATGAATAGATCATACAGTGAATAAATAATATAGCTGGTTCCACTTTAAATAATGGATTGAATTGATTTCTGAAAATATATAAGATATCTTTTATTGATATACAATCATTCATTCCAACCAGTTACAATCTAATTGTAATATTAGGGTAAGGGTTTATCTTGAAGAGTGTGTGAGTTTGTGTCAAAAGTTTTTATTGAAATCGAAAATAATGTGTTTGGAAAGAAGGCTCATGAAAAGACCAGTCAAGAAACATGGAGGTATACATTTGTTCTGAAGCAGGAAGTGATTCAAAGTGAAACAAATCCCAACAAATTTGTGAACTTGTGGATGAAATATATATCCTATGATGTGCATAAGCTGAAGAAATAGTAATGTACCAGTTTTTAATAAAAATGAAGGTCAAAATACACATTATGTCCCATAGGAATTTATTTACTTTGATGTTAAACTGAGTCAGTTACTGTAGAAATATTAGGATTTTTATGAACCATTCAATGAAGTTAGTTTCCAGTACTAGGAAACAAATATGTATTTCAGGTGGATGAATATTTCTGATAATAATCTTGTGAAAAGTTGATTATAAATCCACATACGTGAATATGAATGAATTTAGGGACTGTATAATAAGACACATATATTTCATATTTTGAAAATTCTGGAGTGTGTGTATATATATATATATATATATATATATATATATATATATATATATATATACAAACTCACACACACACACATACACACACACATTAAAAAGTAGCAATATATATGTCAATAAAATTCACCATGAAATATATATCATCCACAGGTCCAAAAACTTTTATTTTACTGAACATGGATTTATATTTAATGATGTTGAACTAGGAAACTCACTAATAGTTTCAATTTTAAACCATGAGCCTATTCTGAAGAGTGGCCAGAATTCATGAAATAAACAGGAACTTAGAAAGTTAGCAGGTGTTGCCCATCGATAAGGCTAGCCGCAGTCCATTCATAAATTGGGCAGGATGAATGCTGGAAATTATTCTAGTAGGCAGGACACATCCATTGATGCATTCTCTTTTCAAATGTCCACAACCACGGAAAAGTAGTATACACACACATAGAAACACATGACTTGTCAAACGACTTTCTAGAAACAGTCCAGTCCAAACCAAACAAACTGCCTTTTCTAACTATTCTCAGAAAATGAGACAAAACGACAAACTCACACCCACACCCACAAAGGCACCTGCTTCCCCCAAGTAGATGTGTGACTATATGGAGTGTCCTCTGACTGGTGGGTCATATGATATTCCCCCAAAATGGCCTGTCCTGTCTCAGACCTTGTCTTCATGGCCAACTCTTTGAGGTTGTCAGTAGCCAGTGGTGAGCCACTACCTGCTTTCTCAGGAAAGGCCCCTCTTCAGAGCTTTCCTGGCATTTGGCCATCCTCACTTCACTAGGTACCAAGAAAGACTGACCCTGTCCATGGTAAATTCAAACAAGTGAGCCCCCTGAAAATGGGATTGAAACTGACTCTGGGTGCCTGGATTCCTGAATCCCAAGTTCAGAGAGTTCCATCACCAAGGAACTGAGGTGAAGTCACTTCCTTCATGAGGTGAATGAGGTCACTTACTTGGCAACCAATTTGTCCTAACAGTTGGTTCCAAGAGTCCCGTGAGATGGAGGCTGCCCGTACTTCCTGTGACACTTTCACAAGTTAGAATGGTTTATTAACCATAGGCAACCAGGACTAGCTCTCCAGACAGGCCTGGTTGGTCCACCTTCTGTACATTGAAAAGAGAGAGGCTCATTCAGACACATCCCTTCATCCTGACCAAGTTGTTTGCCATGGAAGATGACTTTTGCTCCCTCAGTTCCTTCATAGCTGCCTACATCTTCTCCAGGGATTATTTCTGCATTTACCTTTGACATTCTCAGCAGGTGGAAGATAACTTACATTCCTGTATTGTAAGACCAACTTTGTGCCTGTTCTTCTGTAAAGTTAGATTGAGGGAAAAGTGTATGGTTAGGGTTAATAACATGTTCGACTTGGGTTAGGAATCATTCTGCAGGATGAATAATGGTATTGGGAACCTGCAATATTTATAAGAATATTGCGGTGAAATATAAGTATGAAAACAGAAATCTAGGTAAGATTTGAAGCCCAGAAGGACATTGAGCCCTTCATGAGGATACTTACCGTTGAATTATGTTCTGCACCGATGTCTCAGATAAGTCGATATACATTGTCATAGGACCTTGTACCTTGGATGATTGAATGTAGCAGAGAACATCCAGTCAAACAGGGATAGTCGGTAGGATTAGGAAGATATTCGGTAGGTTTAGAAAAAAGAGTGAATATAGCTTTTGTACCAAATGTTCTTTAGCAATACTTTTTCGGGGGAGAGAGTGAGTGTAAAGGTCAGCACATGTGAAGAGTCAGTCAATGATGAACTGGAAAAAATATGTAGGAAAGCAGATATCAATAGAGACATTAGGAAATCAGGCAAAGTATACAGTGAGTGATAGGATTAGGTATTTTCAACAAGCTTGAGTTTGAATATATAATCTTAAAAAGAAACAGGTATGTAGTCACCAATAGGATTGATATTTGAGAGCATTAGGCAACCTGGACAAGGATGTGTTTAGTAATCCAAGCTCACTTTCCATTTAGGCTTTGGTATAATCCGAAGTGTGAACTTTGAATTTTGTGTCCAGAATATACATATGTGATAACATGTATATGTAGATCAGGTGACATGAATAATTCTTCCATCATTTCTGGGAGAAAAATTTGAAGACGTATAAATTAGTATTTTGGGTAAACAGAGGTGTAGCCTGTGTCGATGAATATAGAGATAATGCATTAATATACCATACTTTGTATAAATAATAAAACTGGTTCCAACTTTAAATAATGGATTGAATTGATATGTGAAAATATACAGGAATTCTTACATTGATATACATACATTCATTTCAACCAGTTATACATCTAATAGTAATATTAGGGCTATGGTTTATCATGAATGGTATGTGAATTTGCTTCAAAAGTGATAATGGAAATCGAAAATAATGTGTTTGGAAAGAACTTTCATGAAAAACCAGTCAAGAAACCTCGAGTAATACATGTGTTCAGAAGCAGGAAGTGATTGAAAGTGAAACAAATGCCTATTAACTTGTGAACTTGCAAATGAAATATATATCCATTGGTGTGCATAATCTTAGGAAATAATAATGTACCAGTGTTGCATAAAAATGAACTTCAAAATGCACATCATGTCCCATTGGAATCTACTTGCATTGATGTTAAATTGGGTCAGTTACTGTAGAAATATTAGGATTTGTATGCACCATTCACTGAAGTTAGTTTTCAGTACTAGGAAACAAATATTTATTTCAGGTGGATGAATATTACTGAGAATAATCTTGTTGAAAGTTAATCATAAATCCACATACATGAACAAGAATGAATTAAGGAAATATATATAAGACACATATAATTCATATTTTGAAAAATCTGTAGAATGCATATATATATATATGCAAAAACACTCAAACAGAAATTAAAAATTGCTATATATATGCCAATCGAAATTCATTATGAAATAAATATAATCCACAGATGCAAAATATGTATTTTACTGAAGATGGATTTATGTATAATGTTGTTAAACTAGTAAGCTCACCCATAGGTTTTATTTTCAGTTCCAAAAGCATTTATGAGAAGTGCTCTCTTCTCACAATTTGTATCTGCCAATTCAGCCACCTCACAAGAGGTAGGATTCTATATGTGCATATAAAATACATGTGCTGAGAATGCTACAGAGAAAGAGAGACAGAAATTCACATATTTGTTAACTTTAAAAAATCATGGAAAACTATTTCAACAAATAATTGGCTAGATTTATAACTCCTACCCAATACCATGCAAAAAGAAAATCCAACTATACACAATCCCTCTTCTGACCTGCTTGTATTTCTATTTTGTTTGGGTTATTTTTCTCAATCATATTAGGATTAGTAGTCAGAGCCTAGTAGGGTATGGGTTAGGGTCAGGGATTCAGCATTTTGAATGGAAAATTGGAAAATTAATCCAATGTGTATGGAAATATGTACTACCCAAAAAAACTTCCCATTCTCATCCAGAACAATGGCTTGACATTACCTTCAAACTAAGTAAGACAGAATTACAGGAGAAGAGTTATAAAATCTGTGAATACATATCTAGAATGGAAAATGCTCCGGAGTTCACAATCTTGGAGGTGGAAGAGGAGTTCTAAAAGTAAGGGACAGGGTAAACACTCCACAAATATGGAGCTCTGCTGGCCTAAAGACTTCTTAAAAACTGTCTCTGAGATTGGCCACTTGAAATATATGTTGTTGTCAGGAGCATTAGCTACCTTTGTAGTGAAACCATCAAAGATGGGTCTGCATCTATGTGACCTGGAGGATATGGTTTCTTATTTTCCAATGAACATGAGGCAGCATTACTGAATTGTCTCTTAGTAGGGAAATTATGGCCACTGGGTCCAACTGTCTCCCCGTGTGGACTGTGAAACCATTTGGTCATCCGCCACTTTTCGTGTTTTTTCTTCCTACTGCTCTGGGAGTTTGGTATTTGCTTCACAAAATACAAGGCGTTCAAAGAGACACAGTTCTGAGGGAGTTCTGTCAGGTATGGTGGGTCAGGGTCTGCAGGAGAATGCACCAATCAGGCTTCTATTCCACATACATTGCCCCCTTGACAATAGCAACCTGAATCTGAACATTATAAATTATGAATTTTATATATATATATATATATATATATATATATATATATATATATATTATAAATTGATTTTGGAAATCGAAAATAATGTGTTTAGAAAGAAGTCTCATGAAAAGACCAGTCAAGAAACATGGAGGAATACATGGGTTCTGAAGCAGGAAGTGATTCAAAGTGAAACTAATGCCTGTAAATTTCTGAACATGTGGATGAAGTATATATTCTATGATGTGCAAAAACTGAAGAAGTAGTAATGTACCAGTGTTGATTAAAAATGAACGTCAAAATACACACGTGTCCCATAGGAATCTACTGCATTGATGTTAAACTGGGTCAGTTACTGTAGAAATATTAAAATTTCTATACACAATTCACTGAAGTTAGTTGTCAGTTCTAGGAAACAAATATGTATTTCAGGTGGATGAATATTTCTGAGAATAATCTTGTGAAAAGTTGATTATAAATCCACATACATGTATATGAATGAATTTAGGGAGTGTGTAATAAGACACATATATTTCGCATTTTGAAAAATCTGGAGATTGTGTGTGTATATATATACACACACTCACACACACACACGGAACACACCCATAGACATTAAAAAGTAGCAATATATATACCAAAGTAAATTCATCATGAAACATATATCATCCAAAGATACAAAAATATTCATTTTACAGAACATGGATTTATTTATTTTGTTGTTACACTAGGAAGCTCACACATAGGTTGAATTATCATTTCCAACAGCGTTTAGGTGGAGTGATTTCTTCTCACAAATTGTATCTGAAATGTCAGCCACCTCACAAAAATGTACGTGTGATACCAGGTAGGATTCTATATGTGCATATAAAAATACATGTGCTGAATAGGCTACAGAGAAAGTGAGACAGGAATTCACATATTTGTCTACTTTAACAACACATGGTGAACTATTTCAACAAAATTTGACTAGATTTATAATTCTCACCATATATAATGCAAAAGGAATTCCAACTATACACTATGCCTCCTGTGAAATGCTTGTATTTCTATTCTGTTAGGGTTATTTTTCTCCATCATTTTAGGATTAGTAGTCTGAGTCTAGTAGGTTATGGTTAGTGTCAGTGAGAAAACGGTTTCTTATTTTCCAATGAACATGAGGCAGCAGTGCTGAGTTCTCTCTTTGTAGGTAAACTGTGGCCACTGAGGTCTAAGTGTCTCCATGTGTGGACTGTGAAGTCATTTGGTCATTCTCCATTTTTCATGGTGTTTCTTGCTAGTGCACGGGGAATTTGGTATTTGTTTCATGAAATACAAGGAGTTCAACTGGGAAAGAGGGCTGGAGGGAGTTCTCTCACATTTGGTGGGTCCTGGTCTGCAGGAGAATGCACCAACCATGCTTCTATCCCACATAGCTTTCCCGCTTGACTCTAGCACCTGATTCTGTACATTGCCCTAAAACCTCTCCATATAACAAGATGCCTTTACATATAAGGGACTCCTGGCTGCACCCTGTCAGTGACAAGACATTTGGAAGCCAATGGCAGATCCACATGGTGACACCACAAGAGTTTTATCACACAACTGCACAACACGGCTCTAGGCCCACTACTCAGTAGGCTCCAACTTACTGGCATCTCTGTTCTACACCATTTTCATGAAACCCAGTCAATCAAGGCACTGTCTGGTATACTCATGATCAGCAACAGGCCATCCAAAGTTCTCCAGTGCCATCTGGTCATGGGAATTTCAAAAATTTCATGGTATTTATCTAGCCATTTTTCAAGGATGAAGTTGGAGGCCCTGTGGGTTTCATTTCATTCAGGAACCATTAAATGGTGAGGAAGATCATTTCAATGAAAGCTCTGCAGAACTCTTACAAGCAAGGCTTCCCAAAGAGTGGCCAAAAGGTCACATGAATCCAGGCACATTGAGGACTAAATGTGAGATCCATGTGTGTTTTGACTCTCAACTATGGCTGTCAATTCATTCAGAATAAAATCATGTGATATCCTGGCTGAGATACCCAGTGCTCTGTGGAAAGCCACCCTGAGCCTATATCTCAGTTTCCAAGGGTGACTCTCATGCGTGGCCTTCTAAAATTCCAACAAAATTCATGGCAATACTTCTTTGAAGTCAGTTCCAAAACTCAGTCTGTAAGGGCAAACACACCAGAGTTCAAGCCCAGGTGGACCTAGTCAACTCTTCCAACTACCACACAAATGACCAAAATTAAACCAAAATACTCCCACATTGCCCTCATTTTCTTCCATATAGAAACTCTTCATGACATCTGGCTGGATTTTTCCTTGAGGGGTGCAGTCTTAGACAGTGTCCAAAATAAGCTCTCTTGCCCCTCATTTGTCTAATGTCAGGGTGGAATGGACACCCTTCCTGTGAACCAGGAGTGATCAAATAGGCCTGCCGTTAATAATACTCCGCTTCTCCAATTTGAGGCCTAGTGATTGTGGTGTTTAGATTCTTTATGTGAATTCAAGTGATGAGAAAAGCCAAGCACCTATAGGCTAGCCTCTGCAGGGCTTTGAAAAACTCATTTGACCCAATGGATCATTATTCTCACTTGATGGAGGTCAGGAACCTTACAGAGAAAGGCGAGAGACTTTATCCACAATGAGTGTAATTTTGGCCATTTTGGTTGTGGAGGCACACATGGGATCTTTCAATAGATCCGTCACGTGCTGTGAATCTAAGCCACAGCCTCACATAGGTCCAAGAGGCTGATTCAGACACATACCTTTCCAAAGCAATTAAGCAAAGAGGCACAAGTGATGCCCATTCATTTCCATTTGAAAACTGTTTTCTTCAGGCTTCACAAAGGGTTGGCCTGAAGCAAAGACCTTCCTGACATTCACGGAAACAGAACTATATGTAAGCAAAAGGCCCAAAGCAGGGTTTCTCCACTGAGACTTTCGTGGTCACACTGATATCTGAGTTTTCTGAGATGCTTGCCATTCCCTTCAGCTATCCAGAACATGGCCATGTCACAGAGCTTGGAGGTGGTACAAAACCATGAGCCTATTCTGGAGAGTGGCCAGAATTCAGGAAGAAAACAGAAACTTAGGAAGATATTAGGTGTTGCCCATCCCTAAGGCACGCCACAATCCATTCATAAATTGGGAAGGATGAATGCTGGGAAGCTTTCTACTAGACAGGGCACATCCATTGATGCAT
The DNA here is from genome assembly GCF_048772815.1 of Callospermophilus lateralis. Taxonomy (NCBI): domain Eukaryota; kingdom Metazoa; phylum Chordata; class Mammalia; order Rodentia; family Sciuridae; genus Callospermophilus; species Callospermophilus lateralis. Next base: position 135,610 of record NW_027514589.1, read on the forward strand.
TCTCTTTTTTACTGTCTACATCAAGGGACACAATGGGATACACACACATAGAAAAACTTGTGTTTTCAAACGACTTACTAAATCAGTCCACTCCAAAACAAACAAACCGCCTCTCCTACCTATTCTCAGAACATGAGAAAAAAACCACAATCTCACACCCACACCCAAAATGGCATCTCCTTCCCCCAAGTAGGTCTGTGACTGTCCGGAATGTCCTCTGACTGGTGGGCCATACAATGTTACCACAAAATGGCCTGTCCTGTCTCAGATCTGATCTCGCTGGCAAACTCTGTGTAGTTGTCAGGAGCCAGTGGTGAGCCACTTCCTGCTTTCTCAGGAAAGGCCCCTCTTCAGAGCTCTCTTGGCTTTTAGCCATCTTCACATCAGTAGGCACCAAGAAAGACTGACTCTGTCATTGGTAAATCCAAATAAGTAAGCCCACCTGGACTGGAACTGGGACTGGCTTTGTTTGCCTGGCTTCCAGGATACCAAATTCAGGGAGTATCATCACCAAGGAAGTTAGGTAGGTCACTTCCATCAGGAACTGTATTAGGTCACTGCCTTGACAACCACTTTGCCCTAACAGTTGCTTCCAAGGTTCCCATGAGATGGAGGCTGCCCCTACTTCCTGTGACACTTTCACAAGTTAGAATGGTATATCAACCATAGGCACCCAGGAACAGCTCTCTACACAGGCCTGGTTTAGTCCATCTTCTCTACATTAAGAAGATAGATGTTGATTCAGACACATCCCTTCATCCTGACCAGGTTATTTGCCTTGGAAGATAACTTTTTCTCTCTCTGGTCCTTCATAGCAGCCTACATCTTCTACAGGGATAATTTCTGCATGGACCTTTGAGGTTCTCAGTAGGTGGAATATCCCCTCCATTCCTGTATTATAAGACCAACTCTGTACCTGCTCTTCTGTAAAGTTAGATTGAGGAAAGAGTGTATGGTTAGGGTTAATAACATGTACAATTTGCGTTAGGAATCATTCTGTGGGGTGAATTATGGTATTCTGAACCTGTGATATTTATAAGAATATAAAGGTAAAATATAAGTAGGTAAACAGAAATCTAGGTAAGCTTTGGAGACCAGAAGGACATTGGGCCCTTGATTGGGATACTTAGCTTTGAATTATGTTCTGCAAAAATGTCTCCGATTAATTGATATACAATGGCATAGGTCCTTGTACATTGGATGATTGAATATAGAAGAGAACATCCAGTCAAAAAGGGATAGTCGGTAGGATTAGGAAGATAGTCAATAAGTTTAGAAAGAAGAGTGTGTATAGGATTTGGACCAAAAGTTCTTTAGCAATAGGGTTTCACGTAGAGAGTGAATGTAATTGTCAGCACATGTGAAGAATCTGTCACAATGATGAACTGGGGAAAATATGTAGGAAAGCAGATATCAATAGAGACATTAAGAAATCAGGCCAATTATAAAGTGAGTGATAGGATTAGACATTTTCAACAGCCTTGAGGTTGAATATATAATCTTAGGAAGAAAGAAAAATGTAGTCACCAATAGGATTGACATTTGAGAGCATTAGATGTTTTTCATAATCCATGCTCACTTTCCATTTAGGCTTTGGTACAAACATAAGTGTGATCTTTGTATTTTTGTCCAGAATATTACTGTGATAAAATGTATGTGTAGATCAGGTGACATGAGTATTTCTTCCACCATTTCTGCGTGCAATATTTTGAAAACATATAAATTAGTATTGGGGATACAAATAGGTGTACCTTTGTCTATCAATATAGAGATAATGTATGAATAGACCATACTGTGAATAAATAATATAACTACTTCCAACTTTAAATAATGGATTGAATTTATATCTGAAAATATACAGGAAATCTTATATTGATATACAATCATACATTCCAACCAGTTATACATCTAATGGTAATATTAGGGTTATGGTTTTTCATGTAGATTGTGTGAGTTTTGCTTCAAAATGATTATAGAAATCGAAAATAATGTTTTTTGAAAGAAGTCTCATGAAAAGTCCAGCCAGGAAACCTGAAGGAATACATGTGTTTTGAAGCAGGAAGTGATTGATAGAGAGACAAATGCCTATTAATTTGTGAACTTGTGGATAAATATATATTCTATGATATGCATAAACTGAAGAAATAGTAATGTACCAGTGTTGAATAAAAATGAACGTCAAAATAAACATTTTGTATCATAAGAATCTACTTACATTGATGTTAAACTGGGTCAGTTACTGTAGAAATATTAGGATTTGTATGTACCATTCACCGAAGTTAGTTTTCAGTACTAGGAAACAAATATGTATTTCAGGTGGATGAATATTTCTGAGAATAATCTTGTAAAAAGTTGATTATAAATACAAATACATGAACATGAATGAATTTAGAAAATTAGATAAGGAATCCAATGTGTATGCAAATATGTGCTATACAAAAATCTTCCCACTCTCATCCAATCAATGACTTGACATTACCTTCCCCCCAAGTAAGACACAATTAGAGGAGAAGAGTTAGAAAATCTGTGAATACATATCTGGAATGGAAAATCCTCGGAGGTTCACAACCTTGGAGTTGGTAGAGGAGTTTCCAAAAGTAAGGGACAGGGTTGATAGACCCAAACTGATCTTTTATTAAAATTGGGAGCCATCTTGCCACAAAGCCGTGAAAAGCTAAATTTGGCTTTACTATAAATTACTGCAATTTCTGAACCTGTTTGGAATGTCTGCCCATGCCTTGAACTCACCCATGCCTATCTCTCTGACCAGATAGCAGCCCTCTCTGAAACTTTAGTGACACATCATAATTTTTGGCGTTCCCTGGCCAGACAACGAACCTCTCTGAGGTCTAATGGTCAACATAATTTCTGATGTTGGGGCCAGCAAAAAAAAAAAAAAAAGTAAACTGCATTTATTGTGATGCTTGTCAAATTTCTGTTATCTTTAATTCCCATTTTCTGTAACTTTCTGGGCTATATTGCTGGGCTGTAGGAAAGGTGGGGTTGCTGTCTTGTTCCCGCCGTTTTGTGAGGGAGAAGCAGGCCCACCGGTTGAAATAATAAACTTGACTTAATTTCATTTTAATTGGAGTCAGTGGTATTTTCTTTCATCCTGGTCTAACATTTTGCAGTTCCCCAGTAAGATGACCCTGCCCGAACAGATCACAAGACCAGACTGTTGGAAATTCTGAAGCTGGCCTTCCCTCCAGGGCTCCTGGCTACAGAGCCACTCTAGGCGATGCTCAACTTGAGATGTTTCAACGCCTTGGAATGAGACTTTGGTCCAGGGAGCACTGCAATGAACCACTGGACTATAACTATTAGCAAGCACCTGGTGGAGGAGGCCTCCATAGGTAAGTGGCACCTTTATAACATCTGATATCTGGTTAAGGGAGATCTCTTCTGAAGACAAAGAGGAGGCCTGGGAGGCTCACATATACTCCTGTCCGGGACAGAATGAGAATCATGCTGTCCTCTGCTCTGTTATGTAGGGAATTCCGCTGGATGGGTAGAGAGGTGTGGATGGGCACGCAAGCGGTCCTTCCTAGGAGCTTTAGCAAGACGTTGCATTGCTCCTCCGCTTTTCTGTTTTGGTGCCGGGTTTCTTTTTTTTTCTGTTTTGTTCTGTGTTCTATATGTTTTTTGTTTGTTTATTTTTGTGTGTTTTGTTGTGTGATTTCTGTGGTAAAAACTTAAGGATATTGGACGCGAAAATGGGTAATAAAGCAAGTAAGCGTGACACCTTTTTGGACTGTGTTTTAAGGAACTGCGATGAACTTTACCCCTCTTTGTTAAGCAGGATAAGAGAAGCCCCTAGCTGGCTGCCTGGAGCAGACCCACTGCACAGGGCAATCCTGCTGGGGAACTAAAAACTGAGTATCTCCCAGATTAACAAGTGAAACTCCTTTAAAACCACTTGTACCTCCAGATCAAGAGAGTCACAAACTTTGGACAGAGTCTCCTTTGTTTCTCCTTTGTTAGCAAAGCAATAAATCTCCCTCTTTATTTTTCTCAAAACCCCTGTCCTCATTATTAAATTGGCATTAATTGGCTTCAAGGTCATGAACCGAACTTTAAGTTACAAATTTTGATAAATCATGCCCACCCTCCCCGAACTTTTTGAGAGCTGACTACTGATATGTTAGGAGATGGAGCATGCTTGGGGTGTAACCGAACCAGAGGATCTAATCCTGTAAGTAAAAGAGAGACTGAGGGACTCCCAGCAGCTGCCGAAGCCCTGTTGCTTCAGGGAATTCCCTCCTTCCTTCCCTGCACTGTAAGGATTATGCAACGTCTGTCTTCTTAAGAAAGAGAAAGAGAAAAAGGGGATACTAAATTCAGTAAAGTCACCATGGAGACCCTTGATTTTACATTTCAGATTGCCCCTCTGTAAAAACATCTGGTCCGCTTGTGGCGACATCTATGGTGCCACTGGTGTAGGAGATTTTTCTCTTATCTATTCTGTTTTAAAAGCTTCTGTCTGTCAGCCATAGTCTGGAGCTCCCTTCTGTCTGTCTTGTGTCTTTGTTTCTGGCGCTTTAAGACATGTGCAATAATGTCTTGATATTATAAATTGTTTCTTGTGAATGATCTTAGCTGAATATTTGTCTAAATGATGATGTTTTATTGTAACAATCTGGTATCTGAATGGGTTTTTGAAGCATTGCACAATATTGCAGTTAAAAGTCGGGTTTAGGTAATTGTTTGGTTTATAATTTCAGATAATTCATGCCAGAGAACTTAAATACTTAGAATGGAAAACTAAAGAACTCTACTTCCAAGTTGGCAAGTAACTTCCCAATCATTCAGTCTTTTTTTCACCAATTTTGAACTGGGTAGCCTAGGAAAATGTCACTGGGTGTACCAGTGCTTTAATTTAGACAAGGATAGTAAATCATTTTATGGTATCTGTTGACAAAACAAGATGTAAATATATAAAATTTGTGAATGGTATCGTAAACTTGTTTCATAATTTTCAACATCCTTACCTGAAAATTATGGTTAAAATGCCTTAGGCCTGATGTGTCTGCTCTGAATAGCAGTTTTTTCCTGCTCCTTCCAGACCTCAACCAGGACTTATTTTGAAATGCAAATAAAAGAAGCCTGCAAGCTCAGTAGGAGACTCATCTGAGGCCTAAGGGGGAAAAAAGGCAAATTGTATGTTTTTACTAATTACTGGCCTGTCTTTTTTTCTAGGACTCTTATTTTTTTTCTTAGATATTTTATTTTGTTTTTTTAGCTCATGATTTTGATCCTATAGACCTAAGTTAATGTTTTTCTGATCATTTCTATCTTTGACCAACTGTGGAGTTTTGGAAACATTGCAATGCAGATTTCATTTGGGAAAAGCAATAAGGCCTTTACTATTTTTATGTGTGCACACTTCTGTTATGTGTTGTATGTCTATATATACATATATCCGTATATCAAATATATGATACAAAAATTAACATATATAAAGAACGCTCATAAGAAAAAGGCTCATAAAAACAAATTTTAAAAAGTGTATCCAAGGATCTTTAATTCATGTGATTTAAATGGTTCAATTTAAATCGGATAAACAGAAAAAAATAAATGTCTTTAAATTTAAGCTTACAAGTCTTTCTAGGTGTTCAAATATCTAATAAAATATTAATACCTAAAAAATATCTAATATGACTTGGTTCTAGGACTTTTCCTTCAACAAAAAAATGGTTTACAATTTTCAATACATTTGTCTAATATTTTGATAAATAATAAAATTAAATTTGATATGGGATTACTCAGTAAATCAATTTTGTTAGATATCTGATTGATTTACTAAGGTCTGTACAAGTTTGTACTAAAGTCTGTATAAGATTGTAAAAATCAGTCATGTGTTGAAGAGACAAAAATTTCTTAAAACATAAGTTTACCCATAACATTGTGTTTATTAAGTTTTATTTTTTCTAGAGCTAGCAAGCATAAAAATTAAACAACTGTTTAAATAAGAACTGTTATTTTAGAGAATTGTACTGCCATTACTTTAAAAGCTAAACTTGGTTAATTTAGAAACATCAATGTAATTATGATGCTATTAATGTGCCCTTATCTTCCATATACAAGTCTGTAAGGTAGAAACTTAAAAGAGCATTATATCATGCTGGCGTTCTGAAGTTGTATGATAAAAGTGTATATTGGAAATTTATTTATCTGTTATCAAAAAGATAAGTAAAGTTTTATGTTACTTTTTACATTGGGAACAATTTAAATGTATTTTTAAGTTAATGAGAGCCTAATCTATGCAAAGGTTAAAAACTTTCAGCCTTTCTTTAATTCATGTTTTAAATGTGATATAATATGGTGTTACCTAATGTTCATGTGACCTCAAACAATTTATGTAAACTATGTAAAATGATATTTAAAAAAAAAATCAGCTTTAGAACTAAAACCCTTAAGATTTATAAAGAGACCTGCCTTACCTGAGATAAGGCTCTGTGTTCCATCTTACTACATGTGAGAATGACTATGAAAACAGTAGGTCAGATTATGTTTCATTTAAAGTTATGTTCAAAAGTTGTTTTTTTTTTTCTGTCAAGATTACTAGGATCTCAAACAGGGGATATTATTTATAACTAAGAAAAAAAATTCAGGGAAGCTATTATGCAAACTAAGTATTTTTACTCTTGTTAAAATTTTTTTTTTGTAATTTTCTTATAAGTGATCCAAAGATTCCCTGTTAGTGTTTTACAGAAGTGTTGCTTTCAGAACACAACATGGGTTAATTTAAGATAATAAGTCATCACCTACAAGACAGACAGAATTTTACAGGTCCCAATTAATAAAAAATAAATAATTATAAAGTTATAGACATTAAAACCCAGTACTCTTAATATAAGGCTGTTAAAATTTATTTGCTGGTTATTTAAGATTAGGGTTTAAAATTAAAGTTAAAAGAAAAGGGCCAAGAAAACTAATATTTGGCTCTTTCCCTCTGAGTCAGTCTGAATCCAGGGAACAGGGGTCTTCTCTAAAGAGCTTTTCAACTCTGGGCCACATAATCTCCCCATCAGGGAAATAAATGAGACCACTGGGGAACAGAAAGCCAATCAGTGCATTTGCTAAGAAGAAGAGAGTCATCAGAGAAAGGAGACATCCCTGATGCTGCCGAGGGAAACTACATGGTCAAGCAAGACCTGGACGCACCTAGCGCAAATGGCACTAGCAGAACTGAGAAGCTGCTCTCAAGTTTCCCCAGAAATGACAACCATAAAAGCTCAGCTGACAGTTAATAATAGATAGAAATAAATGTCAGTTTGACTGCTTCATCTTAATACTTAGCAAAGACAGTTGAAAGCAAAATAAAGCAATTGCTGGGCATTTTAAATAATCATAATCATAATAATAATAATAATAATAATAATAATAATAATAATAATAATATTTTAATGTATACACTTTATATTAGCCTCTCAAAATAAGTAAGAGTGGAGGCTACAAAGAAGGATTCTCAGACAGGAATGCCTGATAACTATAAAAAGAGACTATCAAGAGGAGCTGCCAGAGGCAGAAGTTTTTAGTTTAAGGCCTCAGATATTCCTAACCTACATGGGTAGGCTTGGTGTTGGCTAGTACGGTTATCCAGCACTGAGTAACAGAATTAAAGGTTTCTCTATTCGACACAGAGGTCATACTAGTAAAATGATTTTGCAAGATCAGATGACATTAAATTATTAAACTGTATCTTATGGGGAGGAACAACTGTAACACTAAATGTTAAATATTAAGTTGCCAGTCCTGATAACTGGGGATATTAAAGACTGGTGAGGGAACATCTATACAGTGACAGGTTCCAGATGCTGCAACATTTATTCCGTACTCATGGTATTTGTTTCTCTCATTGAAGAACCCATTCCCAGATGACTTTACAACCTGTTCTTCCCCAATCAGAGTTCAAACCAAACTGACTTCTAAAAGGCTACTCATGTCCCTCATGCCGTTCCCCCTCAAGTCACCCTCTGTCCGCTCTGAAGAAGTCAAAATGAGTGACGCCTCTCTTCTTAAAACAGTGGAGCCAAAAATAAATAGACTATCAATATAAGTAATTAATTAAGTCAGGTAAAATCAGGGAGACCAGTTTATGGGATTTCAAAAAATAGGGAGACTGTTACCTGAGGGATTAAAATTCCCGCAGTGCTCTTCCCCTACCCTATGAAAAATTTGAAAGGGACACATTAGAAAAGGGGGGGATGATAGACCCAACCTGATCTTGTATTAAAGCTTGGAGCCATCTTGCCACAAAGCCATGAAAAGATAATTTTGCTTAACTATAAATTACTGCAATTTCTAAACCTGCTTTGAATGTCTGCCCGTGCCTTGAACACACCCATGGCTGGCTCTCTGACCAGATAACAGCCCTCTCTGAAACGTTTTTGACACCTCATAAATATTGGCCTTCCCTGGTCAGACGACACTTTCTGAGGCTCTAATGGTCCCCATAAATTCTGATGTTGGGGCCAGCAGAAAAAAAATGTAAACTACCATTAGTGTAATGCTTGTCAGAGTTCGGTTATGTGTAACCCCCCTTTTGTGTAACTTTCTGGGCTATAAAGTTGGGCTTTAAGAAAGGTGGGGTTTCTCTCGTGTTCCCTCTGTTTTGGGAGGGAGGGGCAGCAGGGTGGTGGAAATAATAAGCTTGTTTTAATTTGATTTTAATTGGAGTCAGTGGTCTTTTCTTGCATCCTGGTCTAACAGGTAAACACTCCACAAACATGGATCTCTGCTGGCCTAACGACTTCTTGAGAAACTGCCTCTGAGGATGGGCACTTGAAATATATGTTGTTGTCACGATCTTTAGCTTCCATTCTAATGAGACGATCTATGCTGGGTCTGCATCAATGTGACCTGGAAGACATTGTTTCTTATTTTCCAAAGAACATGAGGCAGCAGTGCTGACTTCTCTCTTTGTAGGTAAACTGTGGCTACTGAAAGCTAATTGTCTCCACATGTGGACTGTGAAGCCATTAGGTCATCCTCCACTTTTCATGGTGTTTCTTGCTGCTGCACTGGGAGTTTGGTATTTGCTTCATGAAATACAAGGAGTTCAACTGTGACAGAGTGCTGGAGGGAGTCCTGTCACGTGTGGTGGGTCAGGGTCTGCAAGAGAATGCACAAACCAGTCTTCTTTCCCACATAGATTGCCCCCTTGACCAAAGCAACTTGATTCTGAACATTGCCCTGAAACATCTCCATTTAACAAGATGCCTTTTATGGAGAGGTTTCAGACATATAAGTGATTCCTGTCTGCACCATGTCAGCCACAAGCCATTTGGAAGTCAATAGCAGATCCACATGGCCGACCACAGATATTTTATCACACACCTGCACACCACAGCTCTGGGACCACTACTCAGCAGGCTCCAACATACTGGCATCTCTGTTGTACACCATTTTCATGAAACCCATTCAATCAAGGTCCTCTCTGGTTACTCAATATCAGCAACAGGATATCCAAAGATTCTCCAGTGCCACCTGGACATGGGAATTTCTAAAATTTCATGGTATTTATCTAGCCATTTCTCAAGGATGAAGTTGGAGAAACTGTGGGTTTCAATTCATTGAGGAACCATTAAATTTTGAGGAAGAACATTTCAAGAAATGCTCTGGAGAACTCTCAGAGGCAAGGCTTCCCAACAAGTGGCCAAAAAAACACATGAAGCCAGGCCCATGAGGTCTAGAATGTTAGGTCCATGTGTGTTTTGACTCTCAACTATGGCTGCCAAGTCTATAAGAATAAAATAATGTGATATCCTGGCTGAAATTCCCAGTGCTTCGTGGAAAGCCACCCTGGGCTTAGATCTCAGTTTCCAAGGGCGACTCTCATTCATGGCCTCCTAAAATCGCAACAAAATTCATGGCAATACTTCCCTGAGGTCAGTTCCATAACTCAGTCTCTAAGGGGAAACACATCAGAGTTCAAGCCAAGGTGGACCCAGGCATCTATTCCAACCACCACACAAATGACCACAATTAAAACCAAAACAGTCCCACATGGCCCTCATCTTCTTCAATATAGACACTCATAATAACCTCTGACTGGAGTTTTCCATGAGGGGTGCAGCCTTAGACACTGTCCAAAATAATCACCCTTGCCCCTCATTTGCCTAAAGTCAGGGTGGCCTGGACACCCTTCCTGTGAACCAAGAGTGATCAAATAGGCCTGCTATATAACTGCTCTGCTTCTCCAAAATGAGGCCTACTGACTGTCTTTATGTGAATTGGTGTCATGAGAAAACCTAAGCACATATCAGCTAGCCTCTGCAGGCTTTGAAGAACTGATTTGACTAAAAGGATCCCTATTCTCACTTGATGGAAGTCAGGAAGCTAACAGAGGAAGGCGAGAACCTTCATCCACAATGACTGTTCTTTTGGCCATTTTGGTTTGGATGCACACTTGGAAAATTTCTATAATCCATCAGGTGCTGAGAATCTAAGCCACTGCCTCACACAGGGCCAAGAGACTGATTCAGCCACATCCCTTTCCAAAGCAATTAAGCAAAGAGCCACAGGTGATGCCCATTCATTTCCATTTGAAAACTGTTTTCTTCAGGTTGCACAAAGGGGTGGCCTGAGGCAAAGAACTTCCTGACATTCAGGACAACAGAACAATAGGTATGCAAAAGGCCCAAAGCAGTGTTTCTCCACAGAGACTTTACTGGTCACACTGATATCTGAGTTTTCTGAGATGCTCCCATTCCCTTCAGCTTACCTGTACATGGCCATGTCACAGAGTTTGGAGGTGGTACATATCTTGGAAACAAAACCATGCGGCTATCCTGGAGAGTGGCCAGTATTCAGGAAGAAAAGAGGAACTTAGGAAGATAGTAGGTGTTTCCCATCCATAAGGCTCTCCATTCTTAAATTGGGCGGGATGAATGCTGGGTAGCTTTCTACTAGACAGGACACAACCATTGATGCATTCGCTTTTCAAATGTCTACAACAACGGATACAGTGGGATACACAGACATAGAAACATTCATGTTATTAAACAACTTTCTAGAAACATTCCAGTCCAAACAAACAAACCACCTTCCCTACCTATTCTTAGAACATGAGACAAAACCACAAACTCACACTGACACCCACAACGACACCTCCTTCCCCCAAGTATGTCTGTGACTATCCTGACTGTCCTCTGACTGGTGGGCCATACTGTGTTCCCTCGAAATTGCCTGCCCTGTCTCAGATCTGGTCTTCTTTGCCAACTCTTTGAAGTTGTCAGGAATCATGGTTGAGCCACTACCTGCTTTCCCAGAAAAGGCCCCTCTTCAGAGCTCTCCTGGAATTTGGCCATCATCACATAAGTAGGTACCAAGAAAGACTGACACTGTCCTTGGTAAATCCAAACAATTGAGACAACAGGGACTGGGACTTGGACTTGCTCTGGGTGCCTGGCTTCCGGGATCCCAAGTTCAGAGAGTTCCATCAACAAGAAAGTGTGGTAGGTCACTTCCTTCAGGAACTGAATGAGGTCACTGCCTTGGCAATCACTTTGTCCTAACAGTTGCTTCCAAGGGTCCCATGAGATGGAGGCTGCCCCTACTTCCTGTGACACTTTCACAAGTTAGAATGTTATATCAACCATAGGCAGCCAGGAACAGCTCTCCACACAGGCCTGGTTTGGTCCATTTAATCAACATTAAGAGGAGAAAGGCTGATTCAGACACATCCCTTCATTCTGACCAGGTTGTTTGATATGGAAGTTGAAATGGAGTTGACTTTTGCTCTCTCAGGTCCTTGATAGGTGAAAAGGTCGGTCGAATGTTGGAGGAAAAGACCACCAAGAGAGTGTCTCATGACACAGCAAAGGGTTTATTGGGGGTCAAGCATGCTCGGGCTCAGAGCTCACTTCAGAGGAGCAAAGAGCAAAGAGCCCCGAGAACAACTTGAGCAGAGTTTATATACATTCTTTAGAGAGGGAAGGGACCTTACATACATCATAGCCTCCTTTGGCAAATCATCATATACCACGGAAAAATCAAATAACAACTCTAAAACATGATTAGCACATTCATTGGCGGGAACAAGTCGGGCAGGGGTGATTGGTCAGCACTGAGAATGGGTATACATTTAAACTGATTGGTTGAAGCTCTGAGATGTATATGTGCTGAGTTGCACGGTTTCTGGGAAGGGGTTGTTAAGTAACTAGGTGGACAGGGAAGATTTCAACACACATCTAATGGGCAGGTCCAGGAATTTTCTTAACAGCCACAGGAATTTCAGGTTCTGAGTGCAGCTTGTAAACTTTACAAAGCCTGGTTCTTTATGTTTCAATTTCAATGTCTTTTATTCTTTCATTTTCCACTGCTTTTTCTGACAACTTTTAATCTTAAAAATAATGAACCATAATTATTGCGGGGTCTAACATTATATTTCTGCCAGTGGAGCGTATTTCTGTCTGATTACCATGAGTTTTACCTGACCAATCTGAGCCTGGAGAAAGGTAACTATGCAGTTAAGCAAACTAGTTCTCACAGTTAGCAACACCATAAGAATGATCAGGGGTCCTGCTAAGGCTGATAGGAGTGTAGTTAACCAGGGGGACTGGGTAAACCATGACTAAAACCACCCTTGTTGAATCTCCCTTTCTCTCTGGCGCTCTTCAAGGCATTTTCTCAATTTACTCATGGATTCTTTTACAACTCCTTTATGATCAGCATAAAAACAACATTCTTCTCTCAGTGCAGCACAGTGGCTCCCCTACCTCATGAAGAGGAGGTCTAATCCTTGCCTGTTCTGTAAAACCACTTCAGAGAGAGAGGTTAAGGATTTCTGAAAAACTGTGATGCAGGTCTCTAACGTCTTCAAGTCTTGATCTATTGCTGTTTCTAATTGGGCCATTTGTTGTGACCCACGGATCATAGCAGCTGTTCCTGTACCCACTCCTGCAGCAGCTCCTATCCCCAATAGGATCGCTAGAGTAAGGGACACTGGCTCCTGGTGAAATCGGGTTGTTTGTCCCCCTAGTAGACCTTCAAATGATTCTGCATCATGATAGAGCACCCTGGGGAGTATCTGTATCATTACACAATATTTTAGAAAGCTGTCCAATACCTGGGCTGAAATGCAAGGAGTTCTGACTATGTGGAGTTCAGTACCATAAAGGTTCGTTTAATAATTTTCCAGGAGGAGGAGTCAGCTGTACTCTGGACTGGGGAAGTAGGCAAAAACGGAAACTGGGAAGTATGAGATGGTAGAGGGGTTCTGGTAGATCTAGGCACTGGGTCCTCCACAGGTTTGGGCCTGTTTGCGACTTCAGAAATCAGCTGGGCACACATAAAAATCAAGACTGGCTAGTTTACACCTGAGCTGTGGGAGATGACATCCATAATTCATGGGGTAAGGTGGTCTATGTTGCCCTGGTTTGGGTTTGTGTAGGATCTGTGTGGGGTCCACTATGTCAGGGAGATCCCAGTCAGAGAGGCCTATGGCAAGCTGACAAATGTCCGGGTGGAGAGATGGCCACCAAGTCCATAAGGGGGCTGTATGTGAAATAGACCACACTACTTGCCCAGTAGGATTTATAACTTGCCGTTGTTGCTGAACAGGCTGATGGGGATTAGGACTGCTAGTGGTCATGGAAAGAATCCAAAGCCCTACCCGTACGCAACTTGAGAGGGTTACCAGTCTGTTCCAGTTTCCAGCCAGAGTCTGGACAGGGTGCAGGTTTTAGATGGGAGGCATGGATCCAGGAAGTGATCCCATCCACTTACACCACTGTAGTGTTATAAGTAGCACCTGGTATGGTCCTTTCCAGCGGCGTTCCAGGGATGACACCTGATGTCATCTCTCGTAGAGGAAGTCTGACACTTGATATCAATGTGGGGTTCCCTCAACTCCAGGCTGATAAGCAGTGGCCAACTGTTTACACAGGTATCTCTGGGTGCTGGGTTTGTTCAAGGGCTTTAATTCTGTCAAGCAAGGGTGTGTGGAAGGAATCATTAAGGAATCATTAAGTCTCAGAGTTTGGGTTAGGTCCCTTACTGGAAGAGGGGCACCATAGAGAATTTCATAAGGGGTGAAGTTACACAAAGAGGCAGAGGGGGTATTTCTTGCACCAAACAGTGCATAAGGTAGTAGCATTGTCCAAATTTTTATGCCGGTCTCCAAGCTTAATTTCACTAAGGTCTCTTTGATGGTTCTATTCATCCTTTCTTCCTGTCCTGAGCTCTGGGGTCTACAAGCACAATGTAACTTCCAATTAATCCCCAGGGTCCTGGCGAATCCCTGACTTACCTGGGCAATGAATGCCGGTCCATTATCGGACCCTATTACCTTAGGCAGGCCGAACCTTGGAAAAATGTCTTCCAGGATCTTTTTGACTACTTTTTGTTCCCCCCGGTGTGGAAAAATTTAACAGAGTCACTCCCTTTAGGGCTGCCAATTAAGCTTCCTCATCTACTCTTCTTTTTCCAACTGCCACGGGGTCGTTTCCCTTCTGGTGCCCTGGACAGTGCACTATAGCTAGGTCCTTAGGGCCCTGCACTGCTGAGAGAAGGTGGAGGATCTCATATTTGTTCTTTATTTCTTTCCCAGCAGAGGTTAATTGCCGCCTTTGCTGGTAAATAGCCCCGTGCACATTTACAGTGGCAAATGCATAGCGGCTATCAGTGTATATGGTGGCCCTTTTGCCTGTTGCTAGTTCCAATGCTTTCGTAAGGGCAATCAGTTCTGCTTTTTTGGGCTGATGTCCCTTCTGGGAGACCAGTTGACCAGATGACATTTGTTTCGCTAACTACTGCTGCTCCAACCCGCCGCTTACTGTCTTGGAGGAAGCTGGTGCCCTGTAAACCATACGACTTCAGGGAGAGGCAGTGGCTGATCCTTCAAGTCTCATAGTATACTGGTTTCCTCTGCCAGTATGTGTTGACACTCATGAGCGACGGGTCCTGATGATTCTTCTGGCAGCAGTGTAGCTGGGTTGAGTGGAGCAGGGGGTCCCAACATTATTCTATCTTTGTCAAGCAAGAGGCTCTGGTAGTGGTTTATTCTAGAGTTTGATAGCCACCTCTCTGGAGGTTGACAGATGATGCTCTCCAGGGCATGGGGGGCTATAATGGTTAGCTTCTGTCCCAAGTTCATTTATGAGCATCTTTTATTAGGAGGGATGCTGCTGCTATAGCACTTAAGCAATGGGGCCACCCGCTAGCCACTGGGTCCAGTTTTTTTGATGAAAATGCTACCGGCCTTTTCCAAGGTCCCAAAGTCTGAGTGAGCACTCCCCATTCTATTCCTTTCTTTTCCTTAATGTAGGGAGTGAAGGGTTTTTCTACATCTGGGAGTGCTAAGGCCGGAGCAGATTGCAGTGCCTTTTTTTGACATTATCAGAAGCTTGTTGGTGCTCAGGGGTCCATTGGAAGTGGGCATCCCCCTTTATCAGCAGGTATAAAGGGGCAGCCAGAGATGCATACCCAGGAATCCATAACCTGCAAAAGCCGGCAGTCCCAAGAACCTCTCTGAGTTGTCTCTTATTAGATGGGGGTGGTATCTGCACAACAGTTTGTTTTGTGGGCTCAGTGAGCCATCGTTTGCCACCCCTAAGAGAATAACCCAGGAAGATTACCTCTTGCTGACAAATTTGAGCCTTATGGCTGAAGCCCTATATCCAAGCTGAGCAAGCTCAGATAATACTGCTTGGGTCCCAGACTCATAGTTCTCCTTGGTGTCGGCTGACAGAAGTAGATCATCCACATATTGGTGTAGGCTGACTTCAGGGTCTGCAGTTCTGAAGTCATTGAGGTCCCTGTGGAGGGCTTCATCAAAGAGAGTGGGGGAGTTTTTGAACCCATGTGGGAGTCTAGTCCAGGTTACTTAGCCAGATGTTTCAGTTTCTGGGTCTATCCACTTGAAAGCAAACAGCAACTGACTGTACTTATGTAGGGGCAAGCAGAAGTAAGCATCTTTTAAGTCCAGCACAGTGTACCATTCCCGCTCTGGATTCAGAGTGCTAAGCAAATTATATGGATAGGGTACTGTGGGGTGAATGTCCTTCACTCTGTTGTTGATCTCTCTTAGGTCTTGAACAGGACGGTAGTCCCCAGTTTCTGGCTTTCAAACTGGTAGCAGGTGGTATCCCAGGCTGATTGACAGGGCCTTAGGACCCCAATAGCCAGGTATTTCTGAATATGGGGCCTTATCCCATCCTTATCTTCTTTGCTTAGAAGATATTGTTTAACACTGATTGGAGAGACAGAGGCTTTTAATACTACTACTATTCGAAGTTGTTTTATGGCTAGACCTAACCCAGCAGTTTTTGCCCAGGTATTAGGATAATCTTTTATCCATTTCTGTGGTACTTTGCCTGTTTGATCAGTCCTAGAAAGCGAGAAGAGTTGATGTTCATCTTCTATGGACATAGTCAAAGCCGTGACTATGGGAGTTTTTACTGAAGGCTTTATAACATCCATTTGGGGACCATCAGAGTTAAAGATTATTCTATCCCGGAGTTTGTTTAGCAGATCCCTGCCCATCAATGGGGCTGGGCATTCTGGGATTACTAGGAAAGAGTGGTGGACTTTTTCCTTTCCTATTTCCATAATCCCCTTATTTGTCCAAGCCCGTTATCTGCTGCCATTAGCCCCTTAAACTAGGGACCATTTATTTGATAGGGGGCCCAGTGGGGTCTTAAGGGCTGAGTATACTACTCCTGTATCCACTTCAAAGTTCACTGGAGTCCCCTCCACTTCAAATGTTACCCTGAGCTCGGGGAGGTGATCCGAGCCCCGACATTCCTAGCCCTCTTCTAGAGTCAGCATAGCGGGCTGGCATGGCTGCTTCTTTTGGGGGCACTCTTTGGCCCAGTGTCCTTTATCTTTACAGTAGGCACATTGATCTGAGGCCAGGGGCAGCCTTTGTCATGGGACCAGGTATCCCTACCTGTCTCCCTGCTTTATAACTTCTGGCATATTTGCTGCTGTAAACAAAACATTAGCCAATGCTTTAGTCTGCCTTTTGATCCTTTCATCCTCCTTTTGTTCCCTTTTCTTCTCTCTCCTCTGTTCCCTCTCCTCCTCAGTTTCTCTCTTATAATATACTTTCTCAACTTTTCTGACTAAATCTCTTAAAGCCATATCTTGTAATCCATCTAGACGTTGTAACTTTCTCCTAATATGTGGGGCAGCCTGCTCGATAAAGGCAATTGCAACAGATGCCTTTTGGTCCTCTGCCTGAGGATCAAAAGGAGTATATTTCATATATGCTTCCATAATTGTCTCCAGAAACATAGAGGGAGACTCATTAGGCCCTTGGATAATCTCTCTTACCTTGGCCAAATTAGTCGGCCCTCTGGCGGCCGCTCGGAGACCTGCTATTAGAGCCCGCCGATAAGTGGACAGATGCTACCTACCTTCAAAGGTGTTGGGTTCCAAGTTGGATCATTTCATGGGCCCGTAAGAATGGAGAGAGAGCATCACAGGGGCTTCCGAGTTTTCTATTATCCGTTGCCGGCGGTTTTCTTTAGGTGGCCCAGCTTCCTCCAGGGTAGGAGGGGCTGCTGCTGCTGCGGGGAAGTCACCTGGAAGGCTTGGGTCCAGCCCAATTGCCTCTAGTGATGGAGAGGCTGAGTCAGCGTCGAAAGGATCATCAGGAACGTGTTGGGTGTTGGGGAGCAAGGGTAGAGGATAAGGAGGGGGAGGAGTGTCCAGTATTGTGACTCAGAGAGAATGGAGGGAAGAGGGGGATGAGTGGAAGTTTTGAATGATAGGATCGTGGGGGAAGGGTTATATGGCTGTTGATCTGGGTGGACACGTGGCCCAGGCTGAAATACAATATCTCTGATTTTTCTGATTAGAGGGAAGTGGAAGGATCCTTCTGGGGGCCATCCGACTCCAAGGATGGGCCATTCTGAAGCACAGAGAGTCTGCCAGCTACAACGTTTTACTGAAAAAAAAAAAAAAAGACTCTGGGCCCTTGAGCGGACATCAGTCCAATGATCAAGTGTAAGGTACAGAGGTGTGGAAGTACTTTGTCCCATAATGGGAGTTACTCAAACAGGGACAGTGAGTACACAATCATGACACAGACAAAGACAAACAGTAAACGTTTAACATGAGTCCAAGACAAAGATTGAAACTGAGTAACTGTCAAAATCTGATGGGTTAGACAATAAAGACAGGCAGTAAACTCAACATGAGTTCCTGACAATGAACAAAACTGAGTAGCCGGCAAAACCAGACGGGCTGTCAAACCGAATCCTGAAGCAAAATATAACCGAGTTGAGGAAACTACTATTCCTTGATTTCCCGAGTCCTCTGGAGTTTCCCCAAGGATGTGGCCTGTGGCTCTGCTACACGTCTGTCACCCACCGTCGGAGAGAGCTAATGCTCTTCTCCAACAATCACTTAGCCAAGCCCTAACCTGAAACCCGAAACCAGAAAGAGGCACCTTACTTACCCCGAAAGGAGTCCGTTGGGGTCTTTTGTATGCCGCTGCCGGATATCTCACGTGGGGCCTCCAGATGAAAAGATGGGGTGAATGTCAGAGGAAAAGACCACGAAGAGACTTTCTCATGCAACAGCAAATGGTTTATTGGAGGTCCAGCATGCTGGGGCTCAGAGCTCACTTCAGAGGAGCAAAGAACAAAGAATCCAAGAACAACTTGAGCAGAGGTTATATATATTCTTTAGAGAGGGCAGGGACTTTAAATACATCATAGCCTCCTTTAGAAAATCATCAAAAACCACGGGAAAACCAAATAGCAACTTTAAAACATAATTAGCACTTTCATTGGCGGGAACACGTCGGGCAGGGGTGATTGGTCAGCCCTGAGAATGGGTATACATTTAAACTGATTGGTTGAAGCCCTGAGATGTATATATGCTGAGCTGCACGGTTTCTGGGAAGGGCTTGTTAAGTAACTAGGTGGTCAGGGAAGATTTCAACACTCATCTAATGGGCAGGTTCGGGAATTGTCTTAACTGCCACAGGAATTTCAGTTTCTGAGTGCAGCTTGTAAACTTTAAAAAACCTGGTTCTTTACTTTTCAATTTCAATTTCTTTTATACTTTCAGAAACTTACAAAGGAAGTTGAGAGACTTCATCCACAATGACTGCTCTTTTTTGCCATTTTGGTTTTGTGTGCATATGTGGGATCTTTCTTTAGATCTATATGGTGGTGATATTCTAAGCCACAGCCTCACTCAGGGCCTAGAGGCTGATTAAGATACATCCCTTTCCAAAGCAATTACTTCTCTGAGGTCAGTAACAGAACTCAGTCTCTGAGCGGAATCACACCAGAGTTCAAGCCCAGGTGGACCCAGTCATCTCTTCCAACCGCCACACAAATGACCACAATTAAAACCAAAACACTCCCCCAAGGCCCTCATCTTCTTCCATGTAGACACTCATCATAGCCTCTTGCTGGAGGTTTCCATGAATAGCGCAGCCCAAGAGAGTGTCCAAAATAAGATCCCTTGCCCCTCATTTGCCTAACCTCATGGTGGCCTGGACACCCTTCCTGTGAACCAGGATTGATCACATACATATGACGTTAATGCTGCTCTGCTTCTCCAGTTTGAAGCCTACTGAATGTCAGGTATAATTTCCTTATGTGATTTGGAGTCATGATGAAACCCAAGCACCTCTGCAGGGCTTGGAAAAACACATTTGACTCAAAGGATAGCTACTATCACTTGATGGAGGTCAGGAACCTAACAGAGAAAGGCGAAAGACTTTATCCACAATGACTGAACTTTTTGCCATTTTGGTTTTGGATGCACACATTAGATCTTTCTTTAGATCCATCAGGTGCTGAGAATCTAAGCCACAGCCTCACACAGAGCCAAGAGGCTGATTCAGACACATCCATTTCCAAAGCAATAAAGCAAAGAGCCACAGGTGATGCCCATTCATTTCCATTTGAAAACTGCTTTCTTCAGGCTTCACAAAGGGGTGGCCTGAGGCAAAGACCTTCCAGACATTCAGGGCAACAAAACAACAGGTTTGCAAAAGGCCCAAAGCAGGGTTTCTCCACTGAGACTATCCTGGTCACACTGATATCTGAGTTTTCTGAGATGCTCACCATTCCCTTCAGCTATCCAGTACATGGCCATGTCACAGAGATCGGAGGTGGTACATATCTTGGACACAAAACTATGAGCCTATTCTGGAGAGTGGCCAGAATTCAGGAAGAAAACAGGAACTTAGGAAAGAGTAGGTGTTGCCCATCGATAAGGAAACCTACAGTCCATTCCTAAAATGGGCTGGGTGAATGCTGGGAATCTTTCTACTAGACAGGACACATCCATTGATAGATTCTATTTTCTAATGTGTACAACCACGGAAACCATGGGATACACAGACACAGAAACACTCGCCTTGTCAAAGGACTTTCTAGAAAGAGTCCACTCCAAATCGAACAAACCACCTTTCCTACCTATTCTCAGAACTTGAGACAAAACCACAAACTCACACCAACACTCAAAAAGGCACCTCCTTCCCCAAGTAAGTCTGTGACTATCCACAGTGTCCTCTGAGTGGTGGTCCATACTATGTTCCACCGAAATGGCGTGTCCTGTCTCAGATCTGGTCTCCTTGTCCAAATCTGTGAAGTTGTCAGGAGCCTGTGCTGACCACTACCTGCTTTCTCAGGAATGGCCTCTCTTAAGAGCTCTACTTGCAATTTGCCATCCTCAAATCACTAGGTACCTGAAAGACAGACTCTGTCCTTGGTAAATCCAAACAAGTGAGACCACTGGGAATAAAACTGGGACTGGCTCTGTGTGCCTGGCTTCCTGGATCCCAAGTTCAGAATGTTCCATCACCAAAGAAGTGAGGTAGGTTAATTTTTTCAGGAAGGGAATGAGGCCACTGCCTTGGCAACCACTTTGTTCTAACAGTTGCTTCCAAGGGTCCCTTGAGATAGAGGCTGTCCCTACTTCCTGTGACACTTTCAGAAGTTAGAATGGTATATCAACCATAGGCACCCAGGAGAAGCTCTCCACACAGGGTTGGTTTGGTCCATCTTTTTATATCAAGAGGAGAGAGGCTGATTCAGACACATCCCTTCATCCTGATCAGGTTTTTTGCCATGGAAAATGACTTTTGCTCTCACAGGTCCTTCATAGCTGCCTACATCTTCTCCAGGGATCATTTCTGCATGGACCTTTGAGGTTCTCAGCAGGTGGAAGATCCCCTACATTCCTGTATTGTAAGACCAACACTGTCCCTGCCATTCTGTAAAGTTAGATCGAGGGAAGAGTGTAAGGTTAGGGTTAATAACATATTCTATTCGGGTTAGAAATCATTCTGTGGGATAAATAATGATATTGGCAACCTGCTATATTCACAAGAATATATAGGTGAAATATAAGTATGAAACCAGAAATCTGGGTACGATTTGAAGCCCAGAAGGGCATTGGGCCTTTTAGTGGGATACTTAGCTTTGAATTTTTTTCTGCACAGATGTCTCAGATAAATCGATATGCAAAGGCATCAAACCTTGTACTTTGGAAGATTGAATGTCCAAGAGAACATTCAGTCAGAAAGAAATAGGTCGTAGGATTAAGAAGATAGTCAGTAGGTTTAGAAAAAAGATAGAGTATAGGATTTGGACAAAAGGTTCATTAGCAATAGGGTTTCGGGTAGAGAGTGAACGTAAATATGAGCACATATGAAGAGTCAGTCACAATGATGAACTGGGGAAAATATGTAGGAAAGCAGATATCAATAGAGACAGTAGAAAATCAGGCAAAAAATAATGTGAGTGATAGGGTTAGACATTTTCAACATGGTTGAGGTTGAATATATAATCTTAGGAAGAAAGAAATATGTAGTCACCAATAGGATTGACATTTGAGAGCATTAGGCAACCTGGACATGGTTGTTTTTAGTAATCCATGCTCACTTTCCATTTTGCTTTGGTGAAAGGTTGATAAAATAGGTATTTGTCACTTCCTATTTTTCTATATGCTTAATAAAACACTGTTGAAATCTTGAGAACTGTTTGCTAATTTTGTTTCCAGAATGTGCTGTCCCCAACTGCCAAACTGCAGAATGTACTCCCTCACCCGGTTGCAGGCAAACTGCCCACTCGCCCTGACCCATCAATAAATTTCCCTCCCTGCCCTCGCCAAGGAAACTATATAAGCTCTATTAAAGCTGTTCTCAGGGCTCTCTGCTATATTCAAATGAGCTCTGAGCCCCAGCATGCTCTACCCACAATAAACCCTTTGCTGTTGCTGAGTGAAAATGGTATACTGTTCTGTATTTAAAAGATGCTTTCTTTTGCTTGCCTCTGCATAAAGATAGTCTGTTGCTGTTTGCTTTCGAGTGGGTAGACCCAGAAACCAGAAAGTCTGGTCAACTGACTTGGACTAGACTCCCACAGGGATTCAAAAACTCCCCCACTCTCTTTGATGAAGCCCTCCACAGAGATCTCAACAACTTCAGAAATACTCACCCCAAAGTCACCCTGCTTTAATATGTGGATGTCTTGCTATTGGCAGCCAACAACAAGGAAAACTGTGAGTCTGCGTCCCAAGCACTAGTATCCAAGCTTGCTCAACTCGGGTATAGATCTTCAGCCAAAAAGGCCCAAATTTGCCAGCAAGAAGTAATCATCCTGGAGTATTCCCTTAGGGGCGGTAAATGATGGCTCACTGAGCCCAGAAAACAAACTGTTTTGCAGATACCACCCCCATCTAACAGAAGAAAACACAGAGAGTTTCTTGGGACTGCTGGCTTTTGCAGGTTATGAATACCTGGGTTTGTGTTCTTAGCTGCTCCTTTATACCCGCTGTTAAATGAGAATGCCCAATTCCAATGGACCCTTGAGCACCAGCAAGTTTTGATAACATCTAAGGACACTGACACTGAACTCCTCAACTTCACTGAGCCCAGCCTGCAATTTCAGAAAGCCCTACACTACATTAAAAATGTACATCAACTCACTCACCTTGGTTCAAAGAAACTGCGGGCATTCCTGAATGATCAAGGACAGAGTTTTCGACTAACTCACTCACAGCGAAAAGAAATAACTGAAAGGGTAACAAAAGCCTGTCGGTTCTGTCAATTGGTTAAAGCTTACCCTTCCAAGCTTCCTGCAGGAAAGCACCTATGAGGAACCACACCAGGACAATTCTGGGAAGTGGATTTTACTGAAATTAAGCCAGCAAGATATGGACTTAAATATCTCCTAGTCTTTGTAGATACATTTTCATGATGTATAGAAGCCTCCGCCCCAAAAAAAAAAAAAAAAAAAAAAAAAAAAAAAAAAAAAACGCCGCAAATGGTGTTCAAGAAGTTCCTGAAAGATATTAAGATATTTTTCCGAGACACGGCCTGCCGAAGGTAATAGGGTCTGATAATTGAAAGGCGTTCATGGGCCAGTTAAGTCAGGGGAAAGCCAGAACTCTGGGGATTAATTGGAAGTTACATTGTGCTTATAGACACCAGAGCTCAGAAAAGGTTAAAAAAATAAATAGAACCATTAAAGAGACTTTAACGAAATTAAGCTTAGAGACCGACATAAAAGATTAAACTATGCTCCTGCCTTATGCACTGTTTCATGCAAGAAATACCCCTTCTGTTTCTTTGTGTAAACTCACCCCCAATGAAATTATCTATGGTGCCCCTCCTCCAGTAAGGGACCAAACCCCAACACTAAGACCTAACCATCCCTTCTACACCCCCTTGCTGCTTGACAGACTTAAATCTCTTGAAAGAACTCAGCAATACCTGTGGAAATAGCTGGCGACTGCTTTCCAACCTGGGGACGAGGGGACTCCACATCGATATCAAGTAAGAGACATCATCTACATAAGACGACATCAGGAGTCTCCCTGGAACCCCACTGGAAAGGACCATACCAGGTGCTACTTATAACACCTACAGTCGTAAAAGTAGACAGAATCACTTCCTGGATCCATGCCTCTAATCTCAAGCGTTCGCCCTGTCCAGACTCTGCTGGAAACTGGAAAAGACTGGTAACCCGTTCAAATTGTGTATTCGTCATGTGGATAAGGCTATAGACTCTCCCCTTGGCCATGATTAGACCTAACGCTCATCAGCCCGTTCAGCAGCGATGGCTGATCACAAATCCTACTAGACAAGAAGTATGGTCTATCTTGCATACAGCCCCCTTAGGGACCTTGTGGCCCTCTCTCCACCCAGACATTTGTCAGCAGGCTACAGATCTTTCCTATTAGGATATCCCAGATGAAGAGGATCCCACTAAAATTCCATTAAATCCTTTCTGTACCATAGATAATGGAAACAAACATTATGGATGTAGGGACACGCCAGCCAGATGCAGGTTGGCTAGCCTAGATTAGTATGTTTGTCCGGCAGACTATTAAAGCCTCAACAAACCACGGCTGTGTGGGGGGAAAGCCGAAATCTTCTGTAAGGCATTGGGATTTCAGCATACAGGGGCTGCCTGGTGGAACCCAAAATCCTCATCAAATTAGGTACAGAGCACTGGCCATATTACCAATTAGACAACCAAAACCAAGCCCCCATAGGAATCTCTAGATCCTCAAATTCTGTGTGACCTTTTTAACTTCTGCAAGTGCTCAAAAGGGTAAAAGGAAATTCCCCTTTGTGGAGGCCTTTTCCCTCTTTTGCTCACATCCTGAACTATGGTTCTCCAATAGATCCTCACCCTCAGCCTTCTGCTCCAGACCCTCTGCTGTCAGTCCCAGGTCAGCAACCTGATTTCTCTCCTCCAATTACTAGATCAAACACCCAAACCTCCGCCGGGTCTCAGACCATTGCCCCCTTGCTGAGGTAGCAGGTACTGAGGTACCCCTCCACCCACTCACTCCTCTCTTCTCCTGTCAGTGCCCGCACCGGGTCCCACCATGTCCTCTTACCAGCTAACACAAAGCTCAAACCAGCTGAGGAGAGCCCTCAGACCCCTATCAAAGATGTAATGAAAATGGCCTTTAAAGTTGCTTTGTCATCACTGAAAACAGGTTACTAAAAATTTAAAGTACCTCACGGTCTTTTTGGGATACTTACTCCTGTCTTCCCCTCTGCTCTACCTGTTCTACTGCTCAAGTTTTTGTTGCTAGGAAAATCCCAAACCCCTTTCCCATTATTCTTTTACATCTCACCTGCCTCATCATCAACAATGACTGATCTTTTTACCATTTTGGTTTTGAATGCACACATGGGATCTTTCTTTAGATCCAACAGGTGCTGATATCAAAGCCACAGCCTCACACATGGCCAAGAGGCTGATTCAGACATATCTGTTTCCAAAGCAATTCACAAAGAGCCACAGGTGATGCCCATTCATTTCCATTTGAAAACTGTTTTCTTCAGGCTTCACAAAAGAGTGGCCTAAGGCCAAGACCTTCCTCACATTCAGGGGAAGAGAAGAATTGGTTAGCAAAAGGTCCAAAGCAGGGTTACTCCACTGAGGCTTTCCATGTCACTCTGATATCTGAGTTTTCTGAGATGCTCGCCATTCCTTTAGCTATCCAGTACATGGCCATGTAACAGAGCTTGGAGGTGGTACATTTTTGGACACAAAATCATGAGCCTATTCTGGAGAGTGGCCAGAATCAGGAGAAAACAGGAACTTAGGAAATAGTAGGTGTTGCCCATCCATAAGGGAAGCGACAGTCCATTCATCAATTGGGCAGGAGGAATGCTGGGAAGCTTTCTACTAAGCAGGACACATCCATTGATGCATTCTATTTTCTAATGTCTACAACCACGGACACAGTGGGATACACAGACATAGAAACACTCGCCTTGTCAAACGACTTACTAGAAACAGTACAGTCCAAACCAAATAAACCGCCTTTCCTAACGATTCTCAGAACATGAGACAAAACCACAAACTCACACCCAAACCCACAAAGGCACCTCCTTCCCCCAAGTAGGTCTGTGACTATCCGGAGTGTCCTCTGACTGGTGGGCCATACAATGTTCCCCTGAAATTGCCTGTCCTGTCTCAAATCTGATCTCATTGGACAAGTGTATGAAGTTGTCATGAGCCAGCGGTGAGATACTACCTGCTTTCTCAGGAAAGGCCCCTCTTCAGAGCTCTCCTGAAATTTGGCCATCCTCACATCAGTAGGTACCAAGAAAGACTGACTCTGTTCTTGGTAAATCCAAACATGTAAGCCCACTGGGAATGGTAGTGGGACTGACTCTGGGTGCATAGCTTCCTGGATCCCAATTTTAGAGAATTCTATCACCAAGGAAGTGAGGAAGGTAACTTCCTGTATGAACTAAATGAGGTCACTGCTTTGGCAACCAATTTGTCCTAACATTTACTTTCAAGGTTCCCATGAGAAGGAGACTGCCCCTACTTCCTGTGTCACGTTCACAACTGAGAATTGTATATCAACCATAGGCAGCCGGGAACAGCTCTCCACACAGGCCTGGTTTGGTCCATCTTCTCTTCATTAAGAAGAGTGAGGCTGATTCTGACACATCCCTTCATCCTGACCAGTTTGTTTACCATGGAAGATGACTTTTGCTCTCTCAGGTCCTTCATAGCTGCCTACATCTTCTCCACGGATCATTTCTGCATGGAACATTGAGGTTTTCAGCAGCTAGAAGATCTCCTACATTCCCGTATTGGAAGACCAATTCTGCCCCTCCTCTTCTGTGAAGTTAGATTGAGGGACCATTGTATGGTTAAGGTTAATAACAGGTTCCACTTGGGTTAGAAAGCATTCTGCGGGATGAATAATGGTATTGGGATTTTGCGATATTTACAAGAATAAATATGTAAAATATAAGTATGAACACAGAAATCTAGGTCATGTTTAAAGCCCAGAAGGGCATTGGGCCCATGATTGTGATTCTTAGCTTTGAATTATGTTCTGCACATGTGTCTCAGATAAATCGATATACAATGGCATAGGACCTTGTCCCTTGGATGATTGAATGTCAAAGACAACATCCAGTCAAACAGGGATAGTTGGTTGATTAGGAAGATAGTCGGTAGGTTTAGAATGAAGAGTGTGTATTGGATTTGGACCAAAAGATCTTTAGCAATAGGGTTTTGGGTAGAAAGTGAAAGTAAATGTCAGCACATTTGAAGAGTCATTCACAATATTTACCTGGGGAAAAATATAGGAAATAAGATATCAATTGAGACATTTGGAAATCATGCAATGTATAAAGTGAGTGATAGGATTAGACATTTTTAACAGGGTTGAGGTTGAATATGTAATTTCAGGAATAAACAAATATGTAGTCACCAATAGGATTGACATTTGAGAGCATTAGGCAACCAGGACATGGATGTTTTTAGTAATCCATGCTCACTTTTTATTTAGGATTTGGTACAATCATAAGTGTGAGCTTGCTTTTTGTTTCCACAACATTACTGTGATAAAATATATATATATATATATCAGGTGACATGAGTATTTCTTCCACCATTTCTTGCAGCAATATTTTGAAGACGTATTAATTAGTATTGGGGGTACAAATAGGTGTAATCTGTGTTATATGAATATAGAGAAAATGCATTAATAGACCATACTCTGAATAAATAATATAACTGGTTCCAAATTTAAATAATGGATTGAATTGATATCTGAAAATATACAGGAAATCTTATGTTGATATTCATACATTCATTCCAACCTGTAATACATCTAATGGTAATATTAGTGTTAGGGTTTATCTTGAAGTGTGTGTGACTTTTGCCTCATTAGTGATTATGGAAATCCAAAATTATGTGCTTAGAAAGAAGTCTCATGAAAGACTAGTCAAGAAACATGGAGGAATACATGTGTTCTGAAGCAGGATGTGATTGAAAGTGAAACAAATTGATATAAATTTGCTAACTTGTGGATTAAATATATATTTTATGATGTGCATAAACTGAAGAAATAGTAATGTACCAGTGTTGAAAAAAATGAACGTCAAAATACATATCATGTCCCATAGGAATCTACTTGCAGTGATGTTAAACATGGTCAGTAACTGTAGAAATATTAGGATTTGTATGCACAATTCACTGAAGTTAGTTTTCAGTACTAGGAAACAAATATGTATTTCAGGTGGATAAATAATTCTGAGAATAATCTTGTGAAAAGTTGATTATAAATCCACATACATGAACATGAATGAATTTAGGGAGTGTATAATAAGACACATATATTTTATATTTTGAAAAATCTGGAGAGTATATATATATATATATATATATATATATATATATATATATATATTTATATACCTATATATATACACACACACACACACACAGATATTTAAAAGCAGCAATATATATGCCAATCGAAATACATCATGAAATATATATCATCCACAAATCCAAAAATCTTCATTTTACTGAACATAGATTTATGTATAATGTTGTTCAACTAGGAAGCTCACCCATAGTTTGAATTTTAAGTTCCAACAGCGTTTATGAGGAGTGATCTCTTCTCACAATTGGTATCTGCCAAGTCAGCAACCTCACAAGTATTTACTTGTAATACCAGGTAGGATTCTATATGTGCATATAAAAATACTTGTGCTGAATAGGGTACAGAGAAATGTAGACAGGAATTCACATATTTGTTAATTTTGAAAACACATGGAGAGCCGAGGGACAGAGCCACCAACCGCGCCTGCAAGGTAGTTGGACCCTTGACCCACCGGTAGAACAGGCCTTGCGGCCCGCCATCATGAAACACACATTGCACTGGTTGGGTAAAGGGCAGAGCCACCGCGCGGCTACAAGGTACGCGGAACTGCGACGCACAGGCAGAACAGGCCCAGCAAACCGCGGTGGGGCAGAGGCGCTCCTTGCGATTTCAAGGTAGGTGAACCTGCGACCCACCAGCAGAAGAGGCCCAGCGGCCTTCAGAGGTGCAGAGAACCCCCCCGTGCCTGTGAAGTACGTGGACCTGCGAACACCGACAGACCAGGCCCAGGGGGCCCGACAGGGTAGTAGACACATCACCAGGTTGGGGTAGGGTCCGAGCCGTCGCCCATGCCTGCAAGGCAGGTGGACCTCTGACCCACCAGCACAAGAGGCCCTGCGACCTGCCAGCATGGTAGACATATCCACACGCCTGCAAGGTAGACAGACCTGCAACCCACAGACAGAAGAGGCCAAGCGTCGTGCAAAGGGGCAGAGCCGACGACCGCGCCTGCAGGGTAGGTGGACCTCTGACCCACTGGCAGAACAGGCCCAGCGCCCCCAGAGGGGTAGAGCCGCTGACTGCTCCTGCAAGGTAGGCGGACCTGCTACCGACCGGCAAAACAGGCCCAGCGGCCTACTGGTGTGGTAGGCACATTGCCCCAATTGGAGGAGGGGCAGAGCTGTGGCCTGCACCTGTGAGGGAGACTCTGCAACTATACAAGAGCAATGTAAATATTTAGGGGTAAAATTCAATAACACAACAGTTTGAACAAGCAGAAAGAAAGCGAACAGGATGAAAAGACAAGGAAAGAAAGGACCACAAGCAATGCAGGTCAACTCAACATTAGAAGAGGTAATACCTGGAGCAGATGGAATGTCAGATAAAGAATTCAGGATATACATGCTTCAGATGCTCTGGAGTCTCAAGACATTAGACAGCAAAATCAGACAATGAAAGATAACTTAGACAATGAATTACATAAACAAATCCAAGAAGCAAAAGATCAACTATACAGGGAGATAGAGGTTATAAAAAACAAACAAACAGAAATCATAGAAATGCAGGAAGCAATAAACCAACTTAAAAACTCAATTGAGAATACTACCAGCAGAGTAGATCGCTTAGAAGATAGCACATCAGACAATGAAGACAATGTATTTCAACTTGAAAAGAACATAGGCAGCTCAGCAAGACTGTTAAGAAACCATGAGCAGAACATCCAAGAAATATGGGATAACATAAAGACACCAAACTTAAGAATCATTGGGATACAGGAAGGTATAGAGGTCCAAACAAAAGGAATGAGAAAACTATTCAATAAAATAATATGGGAAAACGTCCCAGACTTGAAGAATGAGACAGAATCCCAAATCCTAGAAGCCTAAAGGATGCTGAATGTGCAAAATCATAAGAGATCCACATCTAGAGATATTATAATGAAGATTCCAAACATACAGAACAAGGAGAGGATTTTAAAAGCTACAAGAGAAAGGAAGCAGATTATATTTAGCGGTAAACCAATCACTATAACAGCTGATCTTTCAACACAGACTCTGAAAGCTAGAAGATCCTGGAATAACATTTTTCAAAAACTGAAAGAAAATGGGTTCCAAACAAGAATTGTGTATCCAGCGAAATTAAGCTTCAGGATGGAAGATGAAAATGTAACCTTCCCTGATAAACAAAGTTAAAAGAATTTGCAGCTAGAAAACCATCTCCTCAAAACATCCTCGGAAAAACATTATAGGAAGAGGAAATGGAAAATAACAATGAAAACCAACAGTGGCAGGTAGTACAGTAAAGGGGGGAAAATAATCAAAGAGGAAAACAAACCATGTTTAGTAACATAAATGAACAAATATGGCTGGAAGAACAACCCATATCTCAATAATAAATGTTAATGGCTTAAACTCAACAATTAAGAGACACAGGCTAGTAGAATGAATCACAAAACAAGACCAAAAATATGATGCCTACAGGAGACGCATTTGAAAGGAAAAGACATACATAGACTGAAGGTGAACAGTTGGGAAAAATCATACCACTCATATGGACTTCAGAAACAAGCAGGAGTGTCCATAATCATATCAAATAAAATAGATTTCAAGGCAAAGTTAATCAAAATGGATAAAGAGGGACACTACATACTGCTCAAGGGAACAATACACCAACGAGACATAGCAATCATAAATATATATGCCCTAAACAATGGTGCAGCTATGTTCACTTAACAAACTCTTCTCAAGTTCAAGAGTCTAATAGACCACCATACAATAATCATGGGAGACTTCAACACACCTCTCTCACTACTGGACAGATCTTCCAAACAAAAGTTGAATAAGGAAACAATAGAACTCAATAACACAATTAATAACCTAG